>NW_026638457.1:3730000-3931501 GCF_028554395.1 Pezoporus wallicus | reverse complement strand
GGTGGTATCGGTGGTATCGTACTCTCTTCCCTTGTTATTTTCCCTTATCATTGTTTTAGCTGATAGTAGCGGTGGTGATTTGTTGCTGGACTGTTCTTGTCTCAACCCGTAGGAGTTGCACTCTCTCGATCCTCCTCCCCGTTCCTCCCGTTCCTCCGGCACCACTCACTGGGAGTGAGCAAACGAGTTACCTGAGTGGGTTTAAACCACGACAGTTATGTAGTGTCTTAGGCTTAGATGCAGTACTTCAGAAGTTCTTCTTTCATAGAAACTATATGTATATGTACATTTACATATACCTACATATACATGTGTGTATATATATGCACACAAACATATATACGTGTATATATACAAGTGTGTACATGTTTAAAAAAATATGTGTATATATGTGTGTTTGAATTCAGTTCCAGGAATCAAATCAGTTTCAGGGAACAAGTTACAAGAAACCATTAAAAGGGTAATCTCCACAAAATGCCACATTTAGAGAAGCGGCTAATGAACATAGTAAAAGACCCAAAGTAGTTTGTCCTGTATGGCCATATAAGCATTAGATTTCACTGTTCTCTGCTAAATAAGTTTGAGAGACTCAAGCTCTATTTTTTAAACAATTTTTATTCCTTTCCTTCCTCAAGTGTATTCATAGAATCATAGAATGGTTACAGTTGGAAGGGACCTTAAGGTCACCAAGTTCCAACCCCTCTGCATGGGCAAGGATGCCGAACACTAAACCATGTTGCCCAAAGTTCTGTCAAACCTGGCCTTGAACACTGACAGGGATGGAGCATTTACCACTTCTTTGGGCAACCTGTTCCAGTGCCTCACCACCCTCACGGTATTGAACTTCTTCCTCATACCTAACCTGAGCTTCCCCTGCTTAAGTTTAAACACATTCCCCTTTGTCCTACCACTAAGGTCCCTAATGAAGAGTTTTTCTCCAGGATCCTTGTAGGCCCCCTTCAGATATTTGAAGGCTGCTATGGGATCACTACACAGACTTCTTTTCTCCAGGCTGAACAGTCCCAACATTCTCAGCCTGTCATCATACAGAGGGTGCTCAAGCTCCTTTAACATTCTCTTTGCCCTCTTCTGGACTTGCTCTAAGAGCTCCATGCCTTCAGGTACTTCTCTCAGGCTCTTTCTTTCAAGACTTCTACTGCATCTGTGAAAAATGTACAGATCTAGTTATTTACAAGTTTTACTGACAGATAATTAGAAGATCATACAAGATTAATTAATATCAGGCAACTTAGCGAGTCACTGGCATGCCAAAGAAACTGAAACCCCTTTATTTGATCCAAGCACAAGATCATTCTTTGGAAAACAGCAAAAAGACAGCATCTTCAATGATCTCAAGAGTTAGTGTCAAGAAAATGTTGTGTAATGTTAATATTAAGGGCAAATTGGTACAAGGAAAACAACAGAGAAAAATAGAGAAGGTATCCTTCTGGACTCATGGGCTAGGGAAGAAAGGCTGATAAAATTTACTTACAAATGATAAAAATGAATTGGTGATTCATGTGAGATAGTGGGATATCATATTTGTCATGTTCTAAGCCCAGCCTGTCACTCGGAAACCACGCAGCTGCTCGCTCACTCCCCCACGCTTCTTCCCCTCCCCGGGTCCCAAAGGGATGGAGAGGAGAATCGAAAGAATGTAACTCCCACGGGTTGAGGTAAGAACAGTCCAGTAACTAAGGTTTAACACGAACCACTACTGCTACCACCAATAATAATAAAGATAAGGGAAATAACAAGGGAAGAGAATACAACACCTCACCACCCACCGACCGATACCCAGCCCAACTGAGCAGTGATCTAGCACTTCTGGGTAACTGCCCTCAGTTTATATAGTGGGCATGACATGCTGTGGTATGGAATACCTCTTTGATTAGTTTGGGTCAGGTGTCCTGTCTCTGCTTCCTTCTGGCTTCCCCTCCTCCCTGGCAGACCATGAGACTCAGAAAATCCTTGGTCAGGCTAAGCATTACTAAGCAACAACTAAAAACATCGGTGTTATCAGTGCTGTTCCCAGGCTGAAAGTCAAAACAGCACTGCACCAGCTACTAAGAAGGAGAAAAATGACTGCTACTGCTGAACCCAGGACAATATTGAGAAAAAAATAGGGATGAAAAAGCCATCTTAACTAGTATGGAATTTCTTGCTTTAGATAGAGAGGACATAATGAAAATTACGTATTTCCCATTTAAAAATAATAATGGGGAAAGAGTGGGGAGATAAAGGAGATGTGAAAAGTTTCACAAAGGCAGTTTAGCTTTAGTCGTCTCTTTAGTCTTCTTTAGTCTTCTCTTAGATGAGTGTGATAAATGAGCTATTAACAAATTATGAAAAGAAGTGTCTTAGTGAATTTAAACTGGTATTATCTGAGTAAAAAGCATCCACACTATTGCAAGTGCTTCAGGCATAAGGATGAAAGTAATCTGTAGACTAATGTATATGTTTGTATGTGCTATTATTATCTTATTTGTATGTCACAGTATCCTGTGCACCAAGACAAGATCATGAAAATACACAAGTGACTTAGCTGATCTCATTTGGGCTTTAGAAAAAGCTCAAATAGACGTGACCAGCTGTAACAGATTGCCAAATCCAACAGACTGACCCTACATATCAACTACTACATATAACTTTAGCTGCAGATCTGAAGCTGAAGCTAATAAGTCTAAAATAAAAAAAAGTAGCAGAAAGTTAATAGAATCTACACTTTGCAGACTTCCATTAATTCTACCCACAGTTGTGAAAATAATAGTTGGTTTTGATATCATGTCAGTTCAGAAGACAGGTGCCAGCCAAACAACACAGAGAATTTCACTGGTTTTGTTTTAAGAAAACTGAAGGGATACCACATGCTGGGCAGGAGAACATGAAGATTGTTTGATAAGATTCCATTAAAGTAAGCTGACAGCAAGGTTAAAGGCTCACCTGGTTAATATCTGCTCAAGAAACAATCAGTTTGACATTTCTTGGGTTAAAGATTTCACGTTATCAAAATGGAAGTCAAGTGTCCTTTTTCAAAAGCAGCACAGCCAATACTGGGATCACTCTAACTCATTGTGGACTGAAGAAATAATTTTCATCCTATGGTGAACATGACAGATGAAGAGTTCTAAAATTACACTAAATGTAAGAATTATTGCAGTAAGTGCACTGTATCTTGCCTTGCTGTATTATGATATTCAAAGACAGATTTAAGTGTTAAACTAAATCCATTTCTGATTTTTAAAAATTTTAAATATTCTGTCATATCCTCATTAGCATCTCATTACTAAGCAGTTAACTAAGGAAATAGACAAAGAAGGAAAAAGAAAATTAGATGCAACACTACAGGACATATTTTCACCTTGATGAGCAAGAGCAACTCATTAGAGGTACTGAAAGTCATACACATGCTTTGGAGGAACAATGTCTTTAAGGTATTTTGAAATTGTTAAAAAGTCAAGGCAACAATATTGATTTTTTTTTATGTAAAAGAGTAATGTATTAACATCAGGTAAGAACACATGTAAGGAAAAATCTATACAGACAGGAGAAAAATTATTAAGTACTTAAAGAATTGCTTTTTTTTCAGTGATGATGGGAGTGAGATAATGTGATAATAAAACAACACTGTAATTTGAAAGTTAAAATGGTTAAATGCATACATAAATTATTAATAATTCCTTTACTACTTTACAGGGACTTCTGAATATTGTCTCATATTCATTTCTGGAGATATATTTTGAGAGAAATATCTGAGGACTGCCTGAATCCCCCCAAAAAATACATATCTGATCTGGCCAAGTACAAGCTGAACCCTCTGGAAATTAAGCAGTACTGCATTAAAGGCTTGGTCACGAAATGTGCAGCCTCCAATTATCATGTGTGTACTTCAGTGCTCTGCTGGAACAGAAAAAATAAAGTTCAGTGCTTGGTAGGATCAGTCCCACACTTCCATCACACATACACACACATACACACACACAGGCACACAGGTGACCATTTCCTCTATATTCCTATTTTCATTGACTTAGTTTCGGACTATGAAGTTTCTATTTTGTTAGTCATACACTAACTCAGTGTCGTGGTTTAAAACCAGGCAGAGGGCTCATTCACTCACACACCCCCACACCCCCCCTCCCCCCTTCTTGCCCTCCCCCTACTCCCGGAGGGACAGAGAGGAAAATCAAAATGAATGCAGCTCCCACAGGTTGAGATAAGAACAGCTTAGTAACTAAGGTATAACACAAATCACTACTGCTACCACCGATAATAATAGTGATGAAAGAAACAAGGGAAGAGAATACATCACCAGCCAACCGATAACTTGCCCCCCCCCCCCCCCCGCCCCCCAACCCAACCAAGCACCGACCGATACCTCCTCCAACCCTGCAGACTCTCAGACTTTCCAGCTAACTCCCAGTTACATCCTGGGCATGATGTGCTGTGGTATGGAATACCTCTTTGGCTAGCTTGGGTCAGGTGTGCTGTCTCTGCTTCCTCCCGGCTTCCCCTCCTTCTTGGCAGAGCATGAGCCTCACAAAGTCCTTGGTCAGGGCAAACATTACTTAGCAACAACTGAAAACATTGGTATTATCAGCACTGTTCCCAGGCTGGAAGTCAAAACACAGCACTGCACCAGCTACCAAGAAGGAGAAAAATTGACTGCTACTGCTAAACCCAGGACACTCAAGCATTAAAAAATCCCATCAAAACCAGAAAAGTACTATCATCAAAATGGTTTCTGTATCATAAATCATGAAGAAGCACTCTTCCCAATACCACTAGCTTAGCCTTATAGAGAAACTGAAATCATCCTCATCAGCTTAAAATCATGGGAAGGATAAGTACCTGAACAGCAATCAGAAAAACACATTTGAACTCTGGTGAAGTGTATTTTTATTCACAAATACTGCCCTTTGACACAATTACTGTTTGTACAGAGGTAATCTCAGCTCCAATTTACCAGGGCAAGAACTTTCAGAACTGGCATTTTTAGTGAAAATGGTATGACCTGTACTGGCCCACAAAACATTCCTGAAAGAACCAGTACTTACAGGTGAATGACCATCAGGTACACTCTGCTGAGCTGCAAAGTCCAGTTAATACACATGTTTCCTTTCTGATCTATAAATTTCTTGACCAGACTCAGGAATGCCCTACATTCCATTTAGGAGCTGTCTCCTGTTTGTTTTGCTAGTACACCATGTATCTCCAGTAAATGCTACCTGTTTCATCGAATTATTGAGTATCTGATATCAACTGGAAGACTTCCTCAACAGAAGCAGCATCTGATTTAAGGATCAAATTGTGTTTTATGCTTCTTAATCCATGAAAATGTTAATGGTCATCACGTAGAAATGCATAATCGCACCAAAAGCAAAGGCTGCCAAGACAACTTTTTTGGGTATCAAAAGTGACATGCTAGCAGCTACTTTTGCCAAAACTGTGCAGTAGTGCAGCTGCCCTTCCACAGGGAGACCTATAGGGACATAAAAGTATTAGTGTGCAAGAGCATGATGTTAAAACTAAACCAACATTTTTTACTAATTAAATTTTTAAGCATACAAAAGGGCCTATACCAGTTACTATGAACAGAGGAAAACACAAAAGGCAAAATGAAATAATTGTCATAATGCATAACTTTTATGTTCTATGATTTCAGACAATTCAAATAAAAACAATGCTAAGCAGACAATGGGAATAGAAATAAGCCACTGGGAAGATAGTGTAAATTTGTAGATTAAACAGAGAAATGCCACTATGAGAAAGCGAAATGCCACTCTGAAATGCCACTGATGCCAGAAAACCATCAGTGTTGAACAGTGATGTTACTATCTTAGGCACTGTTACAATAGACCAAACAACAAAACTCCCCATGCAGATTTCAATTGCACATTCACCTCAGCAGTCAGAAAAAAAAAACAAAACAAACCCAAACCATGTAATTTGATAGTGGAACACTTCCATATCTTCAAGGATAATCTTTTATTGACTGCCATGTTGTGAGACAGAAATGCTGAGTGCTGCTGGAAGAAGTCTTTGATTCTATCTCCCTGGTTAAAGGCAGAACTGATCATACTTACGCTAAATTAAGTTACACTTCAAATCAAATTTTATAAATGTGAAATTCATGTTTGGTCAGTCATTTTGATTTAGTAATCATTTTAATGCCAGCAAAACCTGAGCTTTTTTTGTGAATCAACAAAGAAACTCTTGGGACAGGCAAATAATTTTCTTCACTAACATGACTAAATAATTCATTAATGCTATTCACCGGAAAATGAAATTGACTGTGTGTAAAATCAAAATGGGGACAGTAAAAATGTCTAGAAATAACTGGCTTGAAATAAGCTAATCTGGGTCTTAGCTTCAGTGTAACCAAGCTTAATGTGTGCTTTTTAGTGTGGTGAGCTCTGTGATGTCAAGCCTGTATGGTTAGAAATAAACTTCAGCTGTGAAGTTTAGTTTTCTCAGATGCTCCTACAGCCACTTTGCATTGCAATCAGATTCACAGTGGGGCAGGTTGAATGCAGTGAAAGGGCTTATGAGGAAACAGTACTTAAGTGTGGTTTTCCTCAGAGTTCTGTAATGTGTAGTAGCAGTCTGAATCCAGGCTGCATAACATATCATTAAATATTATTTCCACTCATCAATAGCTACTTCAGTATGTAGAGTCTTACAGAACATGTAACAGAAAAACAATTCTACAAGTAATCTGTTTTCAAAAAGGCAAATGGCCTTAGGCTTGTTTTCTGTTTGTCTTCCTACTTCAATAAGGTTGAAATCTAGTCTTCAGGTAAAGACTGTTTACAGATCCTTCTCTGCTTCTTTCTCTCTGTGAGTGGACTAGAATCCAATGCAAAAATAATCTGTCTTCCATGGCTTTTCTGTTCTATATAAGATTTGTATTTAATATTAATGGTAGCTTAGAGAGTATTTACACCCTCTCTATTTTAAAAGTACTATATTTAGTGTCCATTATGTTTTCCTTGTTGAATATGATGTGCAACAATGAAAGCCAAAATCAGAAAGAAGGAATTTTTTAATTATATGAGGAAACCTAAAGGAGAGACCCATTATACTTAGAGCATGTAGTTACTATTTTTATGACAAGCCTAATGTCATAAATATCAGGTCATTAATTTGAAAAGTTTGGCATGAACTAGTATTTGGCCTGAGTATCTTCTCTACTATTTTTATTCTAAGGCATACTGACAACTTGTGGCATGCACACAATAAACAAAGGAAAACATAAAAAAAGCTCTAATTTGCAAAGCATTTTGTTTTGAGAAAGAATTCAACCATCTTTTCTGAAAATGGAAAGGTAAACAATATTTAAGGCCTTCAAAAATGCACAGTCTAAACTTATAATGGTTAACACTAGGGAGCATGTTAGAATATTACTCCTGGTATGCCACTTGTCATACGAGATTTTCACTTAGCAGTAAAGAACATTGCTAATATGCCTTAAGTGCTTCTAAATGCATATTAAATACTTCCTTATTCTGTGTGTATGCTGGGACCATTCTGTCATGTCTTGAATAGATCAAACTACGCTACTCAGCCTACTGTGCTCATCTTGATGCACTGACAAGAGTAACTCAGATCTTGTTTTTTTTTTCTTGGTAGTTTTATTTTATGAAGGAATTTACCAGTTGAAAACATGTATGTATTATTGGTACCAAGAATTATAGTGTCAGGACACGTTAACAACTCTTCATGTTTAGAATGCTAAAGGATAATCAGTGTGGGATAGATTATAAATAGAAGTAAAGCCACCAAATGCATGCCACCTATGAGCATACTTTTTTCTTCTTTATGTGTTTAGTAATCATTTGAGATCCTTGCTTTTCCATTATTTTTTTCTGCATGTTCATATCTTGCCTTTCTTAAAACTTAAAATATTCATTTTCTCTATTTTGAGCTGGTTTGAAAACTATGATTTTCAGAACATATTGAGAACTTCCCACTCAATGCTACTCTGAGTACAGAAATAGATATTGAAAACGGCTACTTATTTCTTAATATTCTCTAATATTTTCCTGAGTGTTGTTTACCCATTTGGTTTTGAAACAGTTCATAGCTATTAATAACAATTCAAGTTGCATCACTTTATTCAACAGACAAGCAATGATAATGCAACCAGCACCTAAACTGGACTGATGCAACTTGTCTGTAAGAAGATGTCAGCTCAGAAATGACTAGAAACCTTTACTGTGCCATTTTGTGATTGAGTCATGAGGAGAAAGAGCTTTCTTTAGTTCTCTGTTCTCCCTCCTCTCTGAGTGCATATAAAATGGTATGGCAGACTCTGGCAGAGAAAGCTATTTCCTTTTCTGTTTATACAAGTATGTAACATTTTGCCTTAACATAAATTAGCAGAAAGCCTCATCCTTAAAAGCATCAGCTTGATTCACCTCTATCAGCACCATCTAGGTCATTTCAGGAGACACTGTGAAAAACCGATCTTGTTTTATTCCTTCTGGTTTGTCTTGAAGGTCAAAGAAGACATTTTGTCTCACTTGACTAATTTGGAATTCTTTTAAACAGCCAAAGAGCAGAAATCTGGCTCAATCAAATGCTGATTTCACATTTTCTCCCCATGATGGAGACAGAGGCTCACAGGGAATCAGCACAGTGGCATCAGAAATTCTCTTGACAATTTCTCCAAACTAGGAATAGTACGTAGTAAATTGAAAACTGTCAGAATCATCGCATGGTGATAAGGAGAGAGATAAGGTAAAAGAAACAGACCAATAAGCAGGGACAGAAAAAGAATCCACATGTATATCCATATATATTTATACTGTGCATATATTGTGTCAGGAAACAGAGAAAGCACACAATGGTGTGATTATTTAAGCATATCCTACACATAGGATAAAATTAAATGCTTGAATTCTCAATATGATATTAAAAAAAAAAAAAGTGAAACCAATGAAGAAAATGACTCAAGCTTCTATAAAGAAATCATCTTCCCATGCCATTCTTTACTTCATCCTGTTCCACAGAGTTTGCTCACTCAGGCTCAAGGGGCAAAGGTATCTACTGTCTGTAAATGTCAGCATTATGTATCTGTATCTTCTGTTTACTTCATCAAAACCCTACACTTTCAGCACATTTTCATTATTAAAGATTAAAAGTCAAGTTCTATAGAGAAATTGTGAGATTAAAGTTGCATTATAACCCTTATGTTTTACTTTTATATGTGGAATTATAATTTTCTTCTTAAATATGTAATCACACGATTGCTTGTTTCCTCGCAATTGCATGAATATTAGCTATTTTCCTGGTGATTTCTGTTTCATTCTGTTCACAAAACTAATATTGCCTTATTAATAAGCATTTGTTTGTTTTGTGCTTTTATTTTTTTTAGTATTTTCTTTCTTATTTTGCAGAGTATTGTACATGCAGTTGTTTAGCTTATTTGACTATGTTTTTTACCCCTTATCAGCAGTCCATTTTAAACCCAGAGCTTCCTCATTGCTGTGTAACTGTTCTAAGATTATCACTTAACCCCATTCTATCTAGCTAGCTTCTGTATAATTAGACAGACTAAGTTGGAGTGAAGCAACATTCTCCAGCACCACAAGAAAAACAGCACTTCCAATGCTGGAACACAGTTTCATAGATGGCTGAAGACATTCTGCAAGAAAACTAAGTTTCCTCATATATGCATCAGAAACCACACTATAAAGCCTAAGACTATATTTTAGGAGGTTTCAGTTATTTAACATGGATATTCATATATTTTTGTCATTTATTAGACATAGCACCTGTTAGTACAATTAAAAAAAAAAAGTTTCTGTACTAATCTTGATACACACTCATGCCCGACTATCAGAAGCAATCTCCATAAAGACTAGAATTATCTATCCAGAGCAGAATTTATCTATTTTTTTTCTGCAGTAATTACTTAGTCATTTGAACATGAAATAAGTAGGAAAAAGGAATTCTTTTTCAGTGTTACAACAAAAAAAAGTAAATCTTTATTTTCCAAGGGGTGTATAGCCAAATGAACTGAAGTTCATTTGAAAGCTGAAGCTTTACAAAATAACTTTCATTGAGGAGAGGTGCCTTTTACTATCCTATAGGAAATCCATTTTGATTTGACAGAATGATAAGCCTTTGAAAACCATGGACTGAAAATACACAGTAGACTTTTAGCTAAGCTCATAAAGTGCAAGTCTGAGAAAGTATTCACTGCACATGAATAAGAGCTAAGTTAGCTGTGTATTGAAAGGTCTCATTAAATGCAAGGCTGGAAGTCCTTGGCAGAACTTGGATCCCAGAAAAGGGTTTCTGCAGGCTTTGTCAGGTACTCTGGAGGGATCACCATTCTGATGTGCTGTAAGATTTCTTCAGCATTCTTTGGCTGATCTGAACTTTAAAGAGTATCTTACATCAAATCTGAAAAATAGCTACAGTTTTTTAGTTTTGGGTTTTTTTTGTTGTTTTTTGTTTTGTGAGGTTTTTAGTGTTTTTTTCGGGGAGGGGGGAGGGAGGCTGATTTATTTGGTTTTACTTTCAGGAATCTTCTTAAAGAAGGAATATGTTTCACAGGAAGAAAGGTCTTAGAAGGGCTCAGAAATTTGTTATGATTTCTGAATATATGACAGTGATCCGCAAGTTCAAAGAAGAACAGACATATTTATGTTTTATTTCTATATGTATAGGAAACGACAGGCACTGTTCCTGCATGAATGGCAAGATAGAAGAGGTGAATAAAATAAACAGGCAGGTAACAGTGGACTCCAAAATAATCTCAGCAAAATTGCACTCTGTACGTAGGTTTATGCATGCATGTTGCTTTACCTTTTGTACCAGAACAGTGAACACCACTGCAAATCTTTTAAACATTGGTGGTATTTTCTAGGAAGGCTCCAGAGAAAACACACACAGACATTCTGAAAGGTCTTATGCAGTATATGTTCCTGTCATTGTTTTCCTAAGAATCACATTCAATGCATAATTATTATTGTTAAAATATAGAAACACAAAAGTAAATCTCATATTGAAATAATGAATTTGATATAATGCATATGCACTGAAATAGTGAAATACTACAGTGGAATTATACTTATGGAATTATAAGAATATGAAAACAAATAAATAGAATCTCCTTACCCTGAGTGACATGCAATCTGCTCATTTTGACTCTGTCCTCCAGACCCACATGCAACTGTGTTTCCATATCTCTGCTGTTAATATTGAAAATATATTCCATGTCTTTCATATTCTGGAAATAGATTTTTCTAATTTACAGACTAAATTCTTTATGAATTCACAAACATTTCTTCCTATGTCAACTTTACCTTTCAAATTTAATGGTATCTTTTTCCGCAATTCTTCAATACCTAGATGAATTTATTAAAAAAATTCATGTTCATTGTGCCTAGATAACTTGTATACAGTTTTCTATGGTACAGAGATAGAAGCTAGCTTCATAATAGTTCAGGTGCTGTTAGCAGCCTAGCAATAGCTGCACTGAGATGACAGTTGCCTCATTTGCTCTGTTTCTAAAAATGAAATCTTTATTTATAGTGATTTTTCTCTTCAGATGTTGAAATGAGAAATCTGTGAGGAATATGTGAGAGATATGTTCTGTTTCTCTCGAAGTCAAACATTATTGTTTTCATTGGGCTTTTAAAGAAGATCTATGAAAGAACTCTTTTAAGCATTAACATTTCATAATATTAGGAGTATGCACAAAGATGGCTGTGTACCTGTAATGTGTCTATGAAACTGGGAATTATTTCCTAAAGTTTAAGAAATGACCTATCAGACAAAGTTTTCTCCCTTTAGGAATCATGGGCATTTCATTTGGAGGAACTGAATAGGAGTACCCTTCTCTTTTCATTTAAATTGATTTCAGGAGAAACAAAATAAAAACAACAAAAACACCCAATCGTTTAAATAACAACTTTGATGGGAAATGCCCTTATTACATTCTCCAATTGAATACAAAACTCAAGTATACTTTCAAACAAATTGATTTCATTAAAACAAATTAAATAAAAATTATCACTTACATAGGCATAGAAGAACCTGATCAAGACAATGTTTATGATGTATGATCAATAGTAACAGAAAAGCACAGTTTTATACCTAATTTTTGTATATGTCCCTTTGCACATATGCAGTGGATATAATTTCCAGAAAGTACTGTACCTTGATAAGGAGAGTTGCCTAGTTTCCAGTATATTTTGATGTCACAAACAAGTAAATAGATATATAACAATACCCAGAGTGAAATCCATACTGAACTGATGCAGTTAGCCAGGCTTAGCAAAATTTTCATGGATAAGATTTTTTGTTTCCTCTGAGCAGCAGGCAATTTTCACAATTTTAGGCTATTACTAAGGAGATTAATTTTCTATCACATTATCAACTTCATTTTCTGTTGCTCATGGGGAACTGCAACTGACACCACATTGTTTTAAATAGTACCATACTAGTCTCTCCTTTGAACTAGATGGCACTGTCTTGAGAGGAGCTTTTAATTCCCATTTAGCCATATTCTTGGAACAAAAATAGCATGACAGACTTACTGAAACATGATGGAATTATTTCTGAAACATGCAATACTTGATTTTTTTTCACATTAATATCAATCTTCTGGCACAACAACTGCTACAGATGAGAAAAATGTGTCTCAGCTTTTATTCCTATTCCTGTGTTGATCTTAAATTACCCCTTTTCCTAGATGGTCAGTCATCTCAAAGTTCTGAAATGGTGACTGACACTTGTCATACTACTGCAAACCCATTCTCCTTAAATTCCATACAATATGTAGTATTTAGTGAGTATTTGCCAAAAAAAAACCCAACTTCCCCCAATCCCCAGCCCCCCCATCAGAAGCCAGACATATTCTCTGCTCAACAAAGAGAAGAAAAAGAACATAGATTATTACGCTAGACCTTTTCAGATATTGTTATCTCACTATTTGTTGGATTTAGATTTACCCAAATGAAATCAAGTCTACTCTCATAGTGAAACCAGGCTATCATTTGCATTATTCTGAGTACAATTCATCAATCATTGTATCAAAACTGAAGCTGACAGAAAAACTACCTTCCTCCCAAACATATGCTTGAGTAATCTTGGCCCCATGGTTGAACAAAAACTCTCTAAAGTGCTTTAGATGGAAAAAGAGTCTTAGCACAATGCAGAAATTGGTATGGTTCACACATTATGTCAAAGGGCTTGACAACAGGAGAAAATGTTTAGCTTCACCAATATCACTACATTCTTCTCTGAAAAACACCGTAGCCCACAGTTTAGCTAAGGAGCCTTTTTCACTCACACAAAGGTAGCAAAATAGATCGAGGTGGAAAAGACTTCTTTTGCCGCATGCAGTATACGTTACAACTTGGGGTCTCTGAAAAGCATATGCTCACCTGATTACGGTCTAAGTAACATATACAGTGTCAATCTTTTTAATGGTGAGTTTTCGTTTTCATTTTGTGCAATTGTAAAAGTTCCTGAACACAAACACACACACACACCTTTTTCATTTAATATGTCAAATTTCTAAGCCATTTAGAGATTTTAAGAGGAGAAGATAAAGCAGTTTTAAAGAATTTTCTTTTTAAATATACAAGAATTCATACACACACCTGCACATAAAGACATGAAGTTTTCTCTTTATTTACACATTATTATTAATTCTCTTTTCTTTAAAATTTTCTTTCACTTTCTTCTTGGTTTCAGGGTTCACCCCCTCTTTTAACTCAGAAAGCCTATTCATCACATTCTAGAATTCTACTATTCTATTCCACCTTCTTTCTTCAGCCTACATTTTCATCTATTGTTTGCAAACAGAGGAGGACTTCTGGGTATTGTGACAGCTGGAGGCTGCCTTGGGTGTAATGATCACCAAATGACAACATTTGGTTCTTGGAGAAATAAGGAAGGAGGTTAGAAGAACTTCTACCCTGGGCTTCTGGAGGGAAGACTTTGGCCTGTTAAGGCAACTGGTTGAGTCAGTCCCTTGGGAGGCAGTCCTGAAGGACAAAGGAATCCAGGAAGGCTGGACATTCTTCAAAAAAACAATCTTTAAAGCTCAGGAGCAGGCCAGACCCATGTGCTGCAAAGATGAGCTAGCGGGAAAGAAAACCAGCCTGGTTGAAAAAAGAGCTTTGGCTGGAACTCCAATTAAATAAAAGAAAGCTTTTGACCTTTGAAAGAAGGGGCAAGCCACTCAGGAGGACTATAAGGATGTTGTGAGGTTATGCAGAGAGAAAATTAGCAGGGCCAAAGCCCAACTAGAACTTAATCTGACTAAAGCCATAAAAACAATAAAAAATCTTTCTATAAATACATGAGCAGCAAAAAGAGGGCTAAAAAGAGTCTCCGTCCTTTACTGGATACGGAGGAGATACAGTGAAATAGGCTGAGGAAAAGGCTGAGGTATTTGATGCTTTTTTCACTTCCATCGTTAATAAGACCAGTTGTTCCCTGAATACTATAGCATGTTGGTCAAAGGCTGGAGTGTGGTTTTGCTTGTATTCTTAGGAACAGAATTAAGACTCAAAACGGAGTAAAGTGACAAGGAACTTTGTTTGCCCAAAAACAAATTTGCAAATTCCAAAGAGAGAGAGATAAAGAATGAAAAGAAGGAAAGTAGAAAGAAAGAATAAAAGAGTTCACAACAATAGCTACCACCCCGCAGTTGCAGCATCCTGACAGTCAAATTAGTTTCCAAGTCTGGTGGGGGGAAATGTTTTTTCTCTGATGCTGGTTGGTGCTGTTCTTTTTCAGAGTTGTCCTGAGCTGTCACATCCTCCACCTGGTGGTGGTGCATATGCCCAGTACCATCACTTGGGGGTCTTCCCGGAGCTTTAGGTGGTCCTCAGGCCTCAGGGGCCTCTTGGCCCCTAAATCTCCTTGACCCGTGGTCTGTGTGGATGCACAGGGGTTTGGTTAAATTTCTCTGAGTGATCTCCCCCTGTTGTTCCTAGGTGTCAGTTAGTGGTTTTCCCACCATAACAATGCTGAGACAAACATCCTGCACAAACATCTGCTGTGGTGGTGGTGTCATCAACGTCGGTTTTCGATGACGTTGTCTTTTCCATGGTATTTTTCACTGACACAGTCTCTTACAACAACTAACTCAAAGGAGGTTGTAGAGAGGTAGGTGTCAGCAGCAAGAAGCAGGACAAGAGGAAATTACCTCAAGTTGCGTTAGAAGAGGTTTAAACTGGATCTTTGGAAAAATGTCTTCATGAAAAGGTTTGTCAAGCACTAGAACAGGCTGCCCCGGGGAAGTAGTAGAGTCACTATTCCTGGAGGTATTTAACAGGTTTGTAGATCTGGCACTTAGGGACATGGTTTAGTGAAGGACTTGGTAGTTAGGTTAACAATTGGACTCCATCTTAAAGTTTCTTTCCAATAGAAATGATTCTATGATTTGTACCCAAATTAATCCACTGTTTTACGCCTGCAAAAGAGTTTGTTTCCCAAACTCTTTTCTTTACACAGAGCATCTTTTCCCTGCTAGTTATCACTGGTTTATCAGATTCATTCTGTCTGATCTCATTCAATTCACCAGAAAGTTTCATTTTGCCTTATTTATCAGCTCAGCATTCTCCCCTTAGATATATTCATTACAGCAAAGTGCTTCCTAGTCCATCAGCTCTGCATTGAGTCTTCCCTGTATTCTGTTTTCAGTTCCATTTCCTAATCTATTTTTCCATTTCTTATCCTGTATCAGCAAACTTGTTTTATTCAAAATATCCTTAACCCATTCAAAATAATATTTCTCACTCCTAACCTATGTGAGATTTCTATAAACAAATTCTCACATCAGAATCTGCCATACTGCAATTTTTTTCCCCTTTATTCAAGCAGATTGGGGTATTTTCTTTGCATTTGTTACACTGCATTCTTTTCTGATAAGATTCCCAAAGGCAATTAAAGAAGGAATAATGGATAAAGTAACACAACCAAGAGCTGGAGCTGTCGAGTTGCCTACTAAAAAATGCAACTGAATCTCCTTTTAAAAAGTGCTAAATATAAGCATCTCAATGACTTAATTCATGGCAGAGGATAAAGATGAAAATTCTAACAAGCCTGTTATCTATTTTCCTATATTTCCTTCATAGTATGATACGCGTCAAACTGTCCGTGTCTGTAAAGAATTTAGCAAGAAGCTCCTACCATAGAATCATTGAAAGGACCTTAAGATCACCTAGTTCCAACACCCCTGCCATGGGCAGGGACACCTCGCACTAAATCATGTCACCCAAGGCTTTTTTCAACCTGGCCTTGAACACTGCCAGGGTAGAAGTATTCACAACTCCCTTGGGCAACCTGTTCCAGTACCCCACCACCCTCACAATGAAGAACTTCTTCCTTATATCTAACCTAAGCTTCCGCTGTTTAAGTTTGGACCCATTACTCCTTGTCCTATCACTACACTCCCTAATGAAGAGTCCCTTTCCGGCATCCTTGTAGGCTCCCCTTCAGATACTGGAAGGCTGCTATGAGGTCTCCATCCAGCCTTCTCTTTTCCAGCCTGAACCACCCCATCTTCATATGGCCTGTCTTCATACAGCAGGTGCTCCAGTCCCCTGATCATCCTTGTGGCCCTCTAGACTTGTTCCAACAGCTCCATGTTCTTCTTGTGTTGAGGACACCAGAATTTATTTGACACTAGAGTGAAATTTTCAAATGTCATTAAGCTGTAAGGTTTAAACAGGGTCCTCAAGTTTAGGTCAGGCCACTATGCCTCTTTCATTACCCAGCATCTTCCACTTTTGTCTACAATCAGAAGTCTACAAAGGAATAGAATAATTGCTATTCTTAGTACAGATAAGGGAATATAGGGAAGATAATGGTTAAAGAATTAGTAATGATTGATGCACAGAGATATGGCATAATCTATTTCCAAAAAGAGGATAGGAAGCAATACATATAAATTGAAATAAGAAATATACAGATTACAGAAATTATTTTTTTTTTCATCCAGAAAGAATAAGGTAGTTCTCAGATTATGTATCTATCCCTGTCTATTTCAGCCTGTCTAATACTGCACAGCCTGTCAACTGTCTCTTCTAGTTCAGCTAACTGATGCAACGGATTCTCAACCTGTGCGCGTGTTGCGCGTAGGTACTAGTCTTTTCCCCAGAAAAGGTATCTGGTGTCCATTGCAGGCTAACACCTGTATTGATACCTCTTTCCTTACTAACTCTGAGTAGAAGCATCTTACTTCTCAGGGGCTGCTTCTGCAGGCACAGTGGTTTTGGCTCCAAGTCCAGTGCCCACCAGTGTGGCAGAGACCAAGAACACTTACAACTTTCCTGGATACAACTTGCAGATTGCAGACATAAACTGTCATGCCATGCCCTGTTTGTCGTGCTCCTTAGCACCTTTTAAATTTCCCATGGAAGCTCCTGTTTCTGGACCCCAGCTCCTCTGACTGGCTGTTGAGAGCTGCCAGGGCCACTGCTCAGATGTCCCTAGGCTCAGAACTCCCTGTACAGCTTGGATCTAAAGCTCAAACCCCAGGCTTAGCTCAGTTGCTGCTGCTGTCTCGCTGATTATATGTCCAGATATTGAAAGAAGGTAATTTAATTCCTGATTGAGATTTAGGCTTACAGGTTGCAATCCATCTCCTGAAGTTTGCCTAAAACACAGCCTCAAGCAAGCGTAAAGAAAGCAGAGCTGCCTAAACAAAATTACACAGAAACTTTTCATCAGCCTGCTGAATAAAGATAGGTATCTCAGGTATTAAAATTGTAATTGAAGCCAAAAAGGAAAGTAAACTTAAACACACCATAGGTGGTGTTTAATCTAAGCATAGCCTTGTTGTAGTGATACTTCTGGCGTATGCTTACTTTCTATCCCAGTATGTCTAGTTTGCAAGAAAAGCATCACTAGTAATAAAGTAGCAGATGTAAATATATAATTAATTATTGAGAACAGCCTTTTAGTTTCTCAACTTGTTGCAAGCCTTCTCACTTGAAGCTGTACCTATCAAAAAATGTGATTAATACTACCAATTACAGGCAAGAGTAACCACTCTAAGTCTGTGCATTGCATACACTGCTGTGTGTACTACACCGCTACCAATGAGGAATCACCAGCTTGAAACACGTACCTAGCCAATTATTAGCCTATCTAATAACCTATCTGACAAGACAGCTATGCCCAAATCTTTACAAAGTAACCCTGATTACATCATGCAGTATTTCCGAGGCAAATAAAGTGGAAAAAGTCCTTCCTTTATTTCATAGAAGAAAAGCTTGTAAACTGTGGTGCCATTGTCAATGAAGATCCATATCAACTGACATACATTAATATGATTCATTCCAACTAATATCCGCAGTGTACATTATTTAGGACAGTCACCTTAGTAAGAAAGGTCTCAATGCATTAAAAAAAATTCTGGATCCAAGAAGTGTAGCTCAGTCAGTCAGATTGGGACTCAATGCATATCTTGTATCTCAGCTAGTTACCATTTATACAGACATAAAAAGAAACTAAGCAACTCTAAGTCAAGTTTTAGACTTCAGATTTAGGAAGAGATATATATTGACTCTTTTTTTTTTTATCACTGGCATCAAATATGAGGGAAATGTTTTCAGAAATTGATTAATAACGCTTCTGGTTAATATTGAGATAATTTTAATTGCTTAAAAATTATTCAGCTATATTTCCACTGGAATACCTCTGAAATCTTGCCTGCAAAAAAAAAAATCCCAAAGCAATAAATGCTGAAAAAGTTTAATCAAGAAAAAAGCTACTTTGAAACCCACAGAAATACACTTTATAACAAATAAGAAGTGCAGATCTGAGGTGCGAAAAAAAGCAAAGCTATGCTTTAAGTCAGATACACTGCACTTTCAATCAGACATCCACCCTCATGGTCTGCTACAACTTGAAAACAAAAAAAAAAAAAACATAAAACCAAAACAAAAACAGGCACAGGCAACCAAACACGTTATTCTGCAAAACTTTGCATCTTCACTTAACTTTATGCCCTCTGAAAAGTTCACCTAAATTCTAAAACCAGGAATTCTTGCAAGGCATAAAGTAAAGCTCTGGTGCAAATCTTTACAGTATCAATGCCAAAATCCGGAACCCTGGGCATTAACATTCTCTTAAGCTAATTCTGTTTTCACTGTTTCTCCTCCACCCTGCCAGTGGATGTTTAGAATAACAGTCATGCTGGGTTTTGTTGTAAACTGAAAAGGACACTTGAGAACAAAATGTTCTTCCTTGGGATTTCCCTGAGGACAAAGGCACTAAATTAAACATACATTCAGTTTCTGTTTTCACAATCAACGATAACACCTACCACAGATCATGTGACTAACATTGGATGCAATTGACTTTAAAATTAATTTGTTTTCAGTTTCACTGAGTCTGAAGGGAATTAACACCATTCAAAATCTGTTTAATGTATTCTTCCATCTAATGTAATTTTGATCCCCACAATGTGTGGTTTTTCAGCCACATCCTGATGCCATTCTTTGTTCTTTTTAAAGGGGCTGTCAGCAACTTAAACCTCAGCAATTTTTGTGACAAGAAATCAGCTTTCTCTCCTTTTACTGTATCCAGCTTCTTTAAAAAATCTCAGTCTGGTATACATAAGGCTTTTATTTCAGTATAATTACTAAACATACTGACCAACGTGTAGTTAGATGGGAAATAACTATTTTGAAAATGAATAAGCAAATAGAAAGAGTTAATATTAAAAAGGGACTAATTATTATTATTGGCTGGTTTTAAATTTCAAGCACACTTCCATAAATTATATATATATATATCCAAAAGCTTTTGAAGGCTCAAAATTGCTTTAATATTTACTGTTACTCTTAGAGTTTTTACAAAAAGGTTTATGAATTACTCCAGTGATGCTAACAAGCTTACCTTGCATTACCACTGTTTTAAAAATGGACTTTCGTATTGGGCTTTTTTTGTTCTTTCTACATTTTCTCTTTTTAAAACTCCTACTTTGTCTTTGCATTGTCTAATCCGTAGTTTTATCCACAGATACGAGAACAGAAACAAGGTTCCTGCAGTATTTCTTTCTGTTATCTTTATACCTAATAGGCTCCCATGCTCTCCTTAAAAATCCTTAAGTACTTTTATGAAAGTACAGAATCACAGAATAGTTTCAGTTGGAAGGGACCTTCTAGTCCAATCCCCCTGAAATAACCAGGGACATATTCAACTAAATCAGGTTTCTGAGAGCCCAATCCAACCTGACTTTGAATATTTCCAGGGATGGGGCACCTACCACCTCTGTGGGCAACCTGGTCCAGTGTTTCACTACCCTTATCAAGAAGTTTCTTCCTGATATCACGTTTGAATGTACCCTCTTTTATTTTAAAACCATTAACCCTTGTGCTATTGCTACAAAAATGTCAATTAAAAAGTCTGTACCTAACCTTTTAATGACAATTTGGAGCTGTTTCAGCTAAAAAACCCCTTGTGCACACCTTTTAAATAATGAAATCAAAGTACTGGGGTACTAATAATCTCCAGTCTATTACTCAACGGATCTTCACAGAACAATAAATATATTAAAAACAAACAAACAAACAAAAAACCTCCAGAAATATTATTAATCCATAAATTCAATAAATCTATTATATCTTTAATTAGTTTATTTCTGCAGGCCTTGTCTTGATATGAATGACAGCCCCTACAACATTGCTCCGTGAATGCAGCAGAATAAAATTTCCATAGGAGGTATTTTCCCCATTTTCCTTGTGTAAATTGGATCCTGGGTTGACATCTGCAGAGTTCTTTTCCACTGACTCAGTGTTCAATACACTGGGAGGCTATCTACTGCCATTTTGAAGTTAGCTCGGTTTGCTAAAGTACAATCACCCCTTAACACTTACCATCTCCT
This sequence comes from Pezoporus wallicus, assembly GCF_028554395.1. Taxonomy (NCBI): domain Eukaryota; kingdom Metazoa; phylum Chordata; class Aves; order Psittaciformes; family Psittacidae; genus Pezoporus; species Pezoporus wallicus. Next base: position 3,910,635 of record NW_026638457.1, on the reverse strand, counting down.
ACAGATTTCACTGCCCTTTGCTTTTGACCTTGTGCACAGAATGATAATCAGGATCAAGTACTAAAGGTGAAATGATAAAGTGGTGTTGCAGTTTTCCTGTTGCTTGGGGTTTTTTTGGTGGTTTTATTTTTTTTTTCTTTGCTCTGCAAGCAGGCAGGATTTTACTTCCCCTCTTTTGTCTCTGCAATCAGCCTGGATTCACAGCAAATCTGCTTGTTCTGAAACAGAGCTCTTTCTCTCTCCACTCTTATTGCTGATACATCAGAGGAGAGCAATTTCCCTTCAGGAGCAGAGGCTTCAGCAGTCCTTCCCAATTCTAGTTCTGAACAACCTCTTTTTCTTCTTTCTTTGCCCCACTGACTGACACTGTTCTTTGCCCTGAACTTGAAACAGTATCTACTTTTTTTCACTCAGATCAGGATACAATGCAAATCTATGCAATTGTCCAGTAAAAATCTTTACTTTCCTCTGTCTGGTCTGCATTCAAGAATATTGGGACTGACAGCCATCTTAATTTTGGCTCTTTTTAACAGTCTGCTTAAGAGGAAGGTGAAAGCTTCTGGAATTTGGAGCCTCAGAGTGCACTCTCATGTGATATAAAGAGCTCATTTTTTAAAGTTAGCTTTTCCTGGAGTTTCTGAAATCACATTGTGTCAAAGTTTGTTTAGCTAGTCACTTTTGACAATCTCGAATCAAATTATTTCTTCTATAAATGAATGGACCATCATCATTGAACAAATCACTTTATTATACTGTCATTATTGAGAAAAAATTGCCTGAAAAATACGTTACAGAAGATTTTTCACAGTACTTCTTTGAATGACAGTAACAGTCTGAAAGGAAAGATCTATTTATTCTAATACATCTGTTTGCTTCATGTGATTTAAGTAGACTGCAGACTAAGATAATGTCTTGATAACAAAAACTTAATTAGTCAGTTTAAAATCAACCTATCATAGTTTTTTACAGTGCTAAGGAATAGTAGAGTAACTGTTATTTTGTAGAATGTTTTACAGATTTGTTGGATGAATTATTAGGCTCAAGATCAGGAAACAGGTTGAGCTTTAAATTGTGGAGTGGATATGCATTGATAAATTGTCTACCTGTAGAGCACTGATACCAAAGTTTTTCTCTGAGAAACAAACTTTTGAAGTAGACCTGCCAGCACTTTTCTATAAACTAAGTGTACTTTATCTAAGCCTACTCTGTCTTCAAGGACCTCATTTCAGCAAAGCTCCCCCCTCCTCCACCTCAAGTCTTTGCTATTCTGACAACTCATTTTCCTAGACTGAAGAAGTAAATGCCTGCTCCACAATGCTCTGCAAAGTCCCCCGTCCCTGGAAGTGTTCAAAAACCATGTAGATGAGGCCCTCAGTGACATGGTTTAGGGGCAGTCCTGGAGTAATGGTTGGACTTGATCTTAAAGCTGTTTTCCAACCAAGCTGATTACATGATTCTATGTTTGTTTCTCTAATACAGTCTCTATCCTAAATGGCTCTGCCTGATCTGATGTACAACAACAGCAAAGAAAATACAGATTCTTCATCACTGCTCTTTAGCTTCATCTTAGGAGAAACATGACTGAATAATACATAAAAACTATCATATTCACCAAAGCCAATTTTTTTTAATCTGTACATAACTGGGTAAAAGAAGTTTAGAATGGCTTAAACCTGCAAAACTTTGCCCTATTGCTACACTGTGGTGCTGCATATCCATAAATCAGCCTAGGTATGAGGACTAAGGTAGGTTAAGTAGCATCCAGTTTTATCTGGGCTTGCTTAGAATTGTCTCTATGACACATTACTGTATGAACATTGATGTATTCCAAATCGTATTCAGTATTATTCACTGCTCCCTCATGCTTTGTAGTACTGCCAGAACAGAAAGAATTATATGTTTAAACTGAATTTAATAGAAAAAAAAAAGGTAGACATAAAGCTTGCATGAAAATTAGATGTATTTGCTTTTCTTGCTCTACTTACTAGCTGTAATTATAATTTCACACTATGTACAGAAGCAATGACAATTGGATCATATTAGCTTGCATGTAGAACTATAAGAAATCAAATCCTATTAATTTCAGAGGATTCTTTAAGGGGAATCTTTAAGTGATGCAAATTAATGCAACATTTTTTGATAATACTAGCAAAAATAAATGGTATTAAGACCAAAATTTGTAAGCATAAGGAAAACAAGGGAAAAGAACTGGTAGCATAGCTTTCTTACAATTTAAAGGCCTTTGTCTTCAACCACTGTTGCCAACTGAAAATTTAGTTAAAAGTAGTATTAGTCCTCTATCACAAATTAGAGGATCAACACAATATAGTTCCACTGCAGAGCAGAAGGGAACAAGCTGGTAACCAGAACAGCACTTAAGCCACTTCACCAGAGGCTCCTGTATATCCTTTAACTATACCTTCCTTCCACAATTGTTTGCATTTAATTTCTTCTAGAAATTTAGTTCTGCAAAAATAAACATAAGGAAAAAAATAATCAAACCAAACCAAAAAAAACAAACAGCACTATATTGACAGAGCTGAAGCAAAGCATGTTCTCATGACTGACTTATGATGTGTGCTCATTTTGGCTGGCATAGATTTTCTTCATAGTACCTAGTATGGGGCTACATTTTATAGTTTCATGATGAAACCAGTGTTGTTTGTTAACGTTGATTTTTCAGTTATTGCTGAACAGTGGTTGCACAGCATCAAAGTCTTATCTGCTTCTCGTGCTGCCCTGACAACAAGTCAGCTGAGATTACACAAGAAATTGGGTGTTGCATAGCTGGATCAGCTGATCCCAAATGAGCAAAGGGATATCCCGTGACATATGACATCATGCTCAGCACTAAAAGATGCAAGGAAGAAGGAGGAAGGGAGGATGTTCATTTGATGGTGTTTGTCTTCCCAAGCAGCCATCACATGTGGTAGAACCCTGCTTTCCTGGACATGGATGAACACCTGCCTGCCCATGGGAAGTAATGAATCAATTCCTTATTTTTCTTGCTCATGTATTCTGTTTTTCCTTATTAAACTGTCTTTATCTCAGCCCACAAATTTTCTTACTTTTACCTTATGATTCTGTTCCTCACATCAATAGCTAGGGTTTAAAAGAAAAGCTTATTTTTTAGCGAAACACAACCCTCTGGGTAAAATTTAGAGTTAATTACAATATTTGGTAATTACTGAGAATATTTTCAGTGATTACTTATCACCCTGGTTAGCACATATTATCAGTAGCTCTATATGGTTAGCTTTAATTTGCCTTTGAAAAACATTTTTTATTTTATGGGCAATCCAGACTTCTGTTTTCTTCACAGACAAGGACAGGATAAAATTATTCCCTAATTTTTGTAATGCCTGCCTGGTTGAGCATTACTTTTCATACACAAAGTGCTATGATTAAATTTTCACACTTGATTTCTAAGCTGCCGTGGTGACAGATTTGTATCCAACAGCTGTCTTTAGCTCCACTGGCAGAGCATCTCACCTGGAGCACTTCCTAGGAACAATCTCCGTGACCAGAGAATCATTGCTGATTTCCCTAATTGCATAGGCAACCATGGTCACTTCTTTGGGACCTCCTGTTCAGAATTTGAGTGCATCAAACTAGAAAAGCTGTGCTGCAAAAGCAAAGCTGAAGCTCCAAATTGAGTGAATTTCTATAAACCAAAGGGTATTTCTATACCTCAGCAACATAAATAGGCCTTTCAGATAAACCTCTTCCTCATTTTTCTCATTATACCTGACTCATTTTTAAGAGGTGCCTCAAAATCTTTCAGGATTTTGTATTTGTTTCCTGTGTTCTGGGTTTTCCTATATTTGTTTTTGTTGTTTAGTTTATTTTTGCAGATGAAAATTTATGATCTCCAATTTTGAGATTCAATTTGTCAAGTGATAAATAACTTCTTTTCTCTTGCTTTCAGCTTTTAAATAGCTGAATAAATAACTCAGCTGCAAATTAAGCTCTCAGGAAACTTTCTAGGAAAAAAAATTCACCGTCATTCTCTTGTCCTCTTTAAAAATTCCTACTCAGTAACTTATTACTTTTTTTTAATTACTATCTCATCCAGAGAGACAGTTTTGTATTCTTTTGTTTAGTACATAACATTTAAGACAATAATACAGTAGAAACAATACAAGTGTTGAAATTTATGGTTAACTGCAGTTTCCTCAGATTTCTATATCCATGCAGGTGTTTGTAATGTCATCATATCCTTTTTGTGATGATGACTTACTTCACAACAGAATTGGTTTCTGACAGTTTCTCTTAAGGCATGGGTCCCAATACTTTAATCACTTTCACTGCTCTTCTCTGAAACCTCTTTAACTGTTTCAATATCCTTCCTGCAGTGTTACCATCTAATTTACGTATAGAATTCCAAGAAATCAAACTATACTAGTATTACAACTTTTTTCTCTCCTAGTAAATATTTGCAATTATATGTAAAAGGAAGAATAGGTATAGAAAAACAGGAAGAATATAAAATAATAGAATAGTAGAAGGAATATAAATTAATAGGAAGAATAGATAGAAGGAACAAGTTATCTTTGCCTGCTGTGGCATTGCATTGAAACCAGATTATGTGTGACAACTTTTTCAAAATTTGCTTCTGAAGATGGAATGATCGATTGTGTTCATATGGCTTATAGCCTCTATTCATAACTGTGTGTCGTGGTTTAAACCCAGTCAGGTAACTCGTTCACTCACTCCCCCCCTTCTTTCCCTCCCCCTACTCCTGGAGGGATGGAGAAGAGAATCGAAAAGAATGCAACTCCCACGGGTTGAGGTAAAAACAGTTTAGTAACTAAGGTATAGCACAAATCACTACTGCTACCACCAATAATAATGATAATAATGATAAAGGAAATAACAAGGGAAGAGAATACAACACCTCACCACCAACTGACTGATAACTCGCCCCCCCCCCCAGCCCAACCAAGCTCTGACCGATACCTCCTCCAACCCTGCAGTCTCCCAGCCCTTCCAGCTAACTCCCAGTTACCTCCTGGGCGTGATGTGCTGTGGTATGGAATACCTCTTTGGTCAGTTTGGGTCAGGTGTCCTGGCTTCCCCTCCTCCCTGGCAGAGCATGAGGCTCACAAAGTTCTTGGCCAAACCAAAACATTGCTATCAGCTCTGTTCCCGAGCCGAAAGTCAAAACACTTCACTGCACCAGCTACCAAGGAGGAGAAAAATGACTGCTACTGCTGAACCCAGGACACTGTGTGATATTACTTCCTTTGTCAAAGTGGAATATATACTGTTTGCTGTCACATGTTACCTGATCATAGCTAATTCAGCAGCTTTTAAACTGAGATAAAGCACAGAAAAATGATGGGGGAGTGGGCAGGGACAGAAGGACGTATGGTGATTTCAGTTCCAACTCTTCTCATTTTTTAGCAAGACCTCTAGCACTGAGATATAAGACATTTACAAAAGAAACCCCAAACAACCCCAACCGACTTTTGTTTTGCACATCTCACAGTTCTTTGACTAATTCACTTCTTGGCAATTCTGTATTAAATTAACATTTCTTTTTTCCTAGTTTACTAGTCCTGCTCCTAGAATATGAGTTCTTGTTTTTACAGAAAGGGAAGATAGCTGAATTGACCGTTCTATTTTTTTTCTAGAAGTCAAATAGCTTAATGTTCCATAAAATTAAAAAAAAAAAAAAAATTAAAAGCCAAGTTTCTCCTCCTTACTCCATAACTTGGCAACCAGTTCCACACTCCCTTGAATCCTGGGATTAGAATGCTTTCTGAACCCACTCAAGGGTTTTCTAGAGCTAGCTCCCCTTTCAATAGTTTATTTAAATGCAACTGACTGAAATTTGTCAAAATCCTCTGTCTTTATCAGACCAGATGATGTTAAAGACTCCCTTTTTCATAATGGCTTTTCAGTCTTCGTTGAATTTACCAAATCAATATCCATTCCTGTCAACTGTACATCACTCAAAATTAATTTCACATTGAAATGAATTAAAGATTGCATTTCATGTTTGGAACATTGGTCCAATGACAGATTTGTTTAAGATGATTTCACAGTCATATTTTTTTAATTATTTTCTAATAACTATTGAATAATGATATTTGTGTGCATGTCTACCTTACATAGCTAAAATGAACTTCCTTAAGGCCCTAAGCATCACTACTGAAACTCAGCTTCCAAACAACATATTCGGCAACCACACAATGCACTAAGGATTTCTCCAGAGATTCTTAGGACAGAAAATATTGTTATGATTTATAGACTCTTCCTGTCCATGTATACATTCAAATACTACATACTATATTAAACAAGTGAGTTGAAAATAAAAATAAACAGTCAGAAGGCTCTATGCCAGTTTCCCACAATGAGCAAGATCTTTTCAGCATATTAGCTTTTTCTGTAATTAAAACTACTTTCAGTTTGAAAACTGGATGTCAAATTCATCTGACCAGATGTGAATTTCTACATGTCTACTGATACAAAGAAAACTCCAGGAACAAACTTGCCAACAAAATTTTCAAGCTGACAAGAAGGTATTCTTTATTGCGGCGCCGGGAGACACGAGGTTTAGCTCCTCCTAACGTGTGTCTCCCCAGTGCCACACAAGCCATCCTTTTATAGCCACTGGGCATACATACATATCCATGAGGCTATGTATGGATTACATCATTTTCCAGGAAGTTCCCCACATGCGTACAGAATTGTGGTGGTGGTCTCTGAGGGTCGTTTACTCCTTCCAACAATCTTCATCACTTCTGGCAGCCTTTGAAGCACACACAGTAGATGCTCATACCAGTTTAATTGATTCGTTAGCACCAGGGACATAATAATCCTCCTATCCTCCTACTTACCAGTTAGTTTAACTGTAGCCCATCCTGGACACATGCGGTTCCCAGATACTCCTTATCCCTGTGTCCTGTTCTTCTAGACTGTTTTTCTTAAACTATGTCACAACTATAACGATTTATATTGTGCAAGAATTCTCAGTATGTTCTCTAGCTGTACTCTATTCTTTTTCTATGTAGCATGCACCTCAGTAATTTTCCATTGCTACTGTTACAAAGCCATCAAACTTAACATTACTTAAATCTAATTCTAAAGGTTTTAATATTCCATTTTGTGATTTTCTGCCCCCTTGTTTCAAATTGCCCCCTTTTTCTGTCCTTTTGCAAATTCTTTTGCAACATTTTATATATTACCATTACCATCAAAATTTTTTCTGAAATAATTTCCTATTTCTACTTGGTGCTTAATTTCATTCCTTTTCCAATCATAGACCGTTTACAATACCAGAGGGAACATTGTATCATACCATAAGTAATCAATATTAAAATAATTAACATCAATATTTCTGCAACCAGTTGCCTCAACCAGGAGAGATTGGGTAACCATGAAGCTAACTTTTTCCATATTTCTTCAAACCTCCAGGAGGCGTCATCCATGGCCATTTCATGAAATATCTTAGTTTGTTTCCAAATTTCCTCCAGATCTGTTTTGATTCTGCAACTTTGGTCTATATAGGAACAATAGCTTTCACTGATTATGGAACAAACCCCTCCTTGTGATGCCAATAACTTCTCTACAGCCATTTGGTTTTGTAATACCACTCTAGACAGGCTGGTTAAAATTGGGTACCACAGCATCTAAGATGCATGCCCCCTTCCAGCATTTTTTCCACATAACCAATTCCATCGTTTAGCAGGCAACAGTATACAATTGAGTTCACTGGCTGTTTTCCCCTAAAATCAAATCCCCTTGAGGTATACATTGGACTTCCCCATCTTCCCGCATTACCCACCAAGTATATCCAGGTCCCTGAGCAAAAGCAATCCCACGAGTGGGTTTGCCTTTACCTGAAGCAGGAATAACCCAGACTGTCTTCCCCAGCAAATTCTTCATATGCACCACAGGAACTTTGTCCCCCTCTACAATATGTAAAAGTTCTGACTGGGCTGGGCCAGCCCCGTTGGCAGATCCTCTGGTGTTGACCAACCAGGTGGCCTTTGGTAAATGTGTATCCCAGTGCTTGAAAGTTCCCCCACCCATCGCTCTCAGTGTAGTTTTTAACAGCCCATTGTACCGTTCGATTTTCCCAGAGGCTGGTGCATGGTAGGGGATGTGATATACCCACTCAATGCCATGCTCTTTGGCCCAAATATCTATAAGGTTATTCTGGAAATGAGTCCCATTGTCTGATTCAATTCTCTCTGGGGTGCCGTGTCGCCACAAAATCTGTTTCTCAAGGCCCAGGATAGTGTTCCGGGCAGTGGCATGGGGCACAGCGTATGTTTCCAGCCACCCGGTGGTTGCTTCCACCATGGTAAGCACATGGCGCTTGCCTTGGCGGGTTGGTGGCAGTGTGATATAGTCAATCTGCCAGGCCTCCCCATATTTATACTTCAACCATCGTCCTCCATACCAAAGAGGCTTTAACCGCTTGGCTTGTTTAATTGCAGCACATGTTTCACACTCATGAATAACCTGGGCAATAGTGTCCATTGTTAAGTCCACCCCTCGGTCACGGGCCCATCTGTATGTTGCATCTCTGCCCTGATGGCCTGAAGTGTCATGGGCCCACCGGGCCAGAAATAATTCACCTTTATGTTGCCAATCTAAGTCCATCTGAGCCACTTCAATCTTAGCCGCTTTATCCACTTGTTGGTTGTTCTGGTGTTCCTCAGTGGCCCGACTCTTGGGTACATGGGCATCTACATGACGTACCTTCACCACCAGGTTCTGCACCCGGGCAGCAATATCTTTCCACAGTGCAGCAGCCCAGATGGGTTTACCTCTGCGTTGCCAGTTGTTCTGCTTCCATTGCTTCAACCACCCCCACAGGGCATTTGCCACCATCCATGAGTCAGTATAGAGATAAAGTACTGGCCACTTTTCTCGTTCAGCAATGTCCAGGGCCAGCTGGATGGCTTTCACCTCAGCAAATTGACTCGATTCACCCTCTCCTTCAGCAGTTTCTGCAACTTGTCGTCCAGGACTCCATACAGCTGCCTTCCATCTCCGATGCTTTCCCACAGTACGGCAAGAGCCATCAGTAAACAAGGCATACTGCTTTTCACTTTCTGACAGTTTATTATATGGTGGGGCCTCTTCAGCACGCACCACCTCCTCCTCTGGTGACATTCCGAAATCTTTGCCCTCTGGCCAGTCCATGATGACTTCTAGAATGCCTGGACGACTGGGATTTCCTATTCGAGTTCGTTGTGTAATTAGTGCAGCCCATTTACTCCATGTAGCATCAGTTGCATGATGTGTAGAGGAGACCCTGCCTTTGAACATCCAGCCCAGCACGGGCAGCCGGGGTGCCAGGAGGAGCTGTGCTTCAGTGCCAATCACTTCCGAAGCAGCTCGAACCCCTTCATACGCTGCCAGTATCTCTTTCTCAGTTGGGGTATAGCTGGCCTCAGATCCTTTGTATCCCCGACTCCAAAAGCCGAGGGGTCGACCTCGAGTCTCCCCTGGAGCTTTCTGCCAGAGGCTCCAGGTAGGACCGTTCTCCCCAGCTGCAGTGTACAGCACATTTTTTACATCTGGCCCGGTCCGGACTGGTCCAAGGGCTACTGCATGAACTATCTCGCGTTTAATTTGCTCAAAGGCTTGTTGCTGCTCAGGGCCCCATTTAAAATCATTCTTCTTCCGGGTCACATGATAGAGAGGGCTTACAATCGAACTGTAATTTGGGATGCGCATTCTCCAGAACCCCACTGCACCCAAGAAAGCTTGCGTTTCTTTCTTATTAGTTGGTGGAGACATTGCTGTTATCTTGTTGATCACATCTGTGGGGATCTGTCTACGTCCATCTTGCCATTTTATTCCTAAAAACTGAATCTCCTGTGCAGGTCCCTTGACCTTACTCCGTTTTATGGCAAAACCGGCTTTCAGCAGGATTTGGATTATTTTCCTCCCTTTCTCAAAGACTTCTTCCGCTGTATCGCCCCACACAATAATGTCATCAATGTATTGCAGGTGTTCTGGAGCTTGCCCCTGTTCCAGTGCAGTCTGGATCAGTCCATGGCAAATGGTAGGGCTGTGTTTCCACCCCTGGGGCAGTCGGTTCCAAGTGAACTGGACACCCCTCCAAGTAAAAGCAAACTGTGGCCTGCACTCTGCTGCCAAAGGAATGGAGAAAAATGCATTGGCAATATCAATCGTGGCATACCACTTGGCTGCCTTTGACTCTAGTTCATACTGAAGTTCTAGCATGTCCGGTACGGCAGCACTCAATGGTGGTGTGACTTCATTCAGGCCACGATAGTCTACTGTTAGTCTCCATTCTCCATTAGACTTTCGCACTGGCCATATGGGGCTATTGAAGGGTGAGCGGGTCCTGCTGATCACCCCCTGACTCTCCAGTCTACGGATCAGCTGATGGATGGGAATCAGGGAGTCTCGGTTGGTGCGTTATTGCCGCCGGTGCACTGTTGTGGTCGCAATTGGCACTTGTTGTTCTTCAACTTTCAGCAACCCCACAGCAGAGGGATCTTCTGAGAGACCAGGCAAGGTGGACAGCTGCTCAATTTCCTCAGTCTCCAAAGCAGCAATACCAAAAGCCCACCGGTACCCTTTTGGGTCTTTGAAGTACCCTCTCTTGAGGTAGTCTATGCCGAGGATGCATGGAGCCTCTGGACCAGTCACAATAGGGTGCTTTTGCCACTCCCTCCCAGTCAGGCTGATTTCAGCCTCCAGCACAGTCAACTCTTGGGATCCTCCTGTTACTCCAGAAATATAGATGGGTTCCACCCCTTGACAGCTTGATGGCATCAGGGTACACTGTGCACCGGTATCTACTAGAGCCTTATACTTCTGTGGGACTGATGTGCCAGGCCATCTGATCCACACAGTCCAGTAAATCCGATTGTCCCCTACCTCCACCTGGCTGGAGGCAGGGCCCCTCTAATGGTCGTCACAGCATTGGACACTTAAGTCGTGTTGAAAGGGATTATTCTTCGTTATCACAGGAGCTGGAGTAAAATCAGCTCTTCCACTCCATCTGGGAAACTGCTCACCAGAGACTGAAGCCGTAGCTCTCATGGGACGATCAGTCTTGGCCCTTGCTCCCCTCTTCAGTTCACTCACCCGTTCCTCCAAAGCTGAAGTAGGTTTTCCATCCCACTTTGTCATGTCTTCTCCGTGATCCAGCAGGTAAAACCATAGGGTACCCCGTGGCGTATACCTTCTGTATCTCCTCTCTTGAATAATAGGACGTCTTTTGTTAATAGCTGAGACGTGTGTTGGTACACGTGAGGAGCTGGATAAATCAGATACATCGTCCCTCAATTTGTCGAGGTCCTGGGACAGTTTTTTCACAGCTGAGATGATGGAAGGAGTGAGATTGTCTTCGAACTCTCGGAGTTTATGAACCATTTCATCCACTGTTAGTCGTACTATGTCATTCCAGGTCACTGTTGCCAATGAATGGGCATATGATGACGGTGCATTCCGTGTAAGTTTTCGCCACATGGGTCGTGTACATTCAACTTCATCTGGATCTATAGGTGTATCCCCGTTATTCGGCTTGATGTGATAGATCATCTCTACGATGGCCGATTCCCTCAGAGACTGGATGCCTTTGTCTATAGTAGTCCACTTGGCCGAACGACTCGTAACATCGTCCTTGTACGGAAACCTTTCTTTCACAGCTGCCAAGAGCCTCCTCCAAAGGCTGAGGGACTTTTTCTCTCTTGCAATTGCTTTCTCAATTCCCCCTTCTCTAGCAAGTGATCCCAGCTGCTTGGCTTCTGTACCTTCTAGTTCGTGACCATCGGCCCCATTGTCCCAGCATCGGAGTAACCAGGTGATGATGTGCTCCCCTGGTTGATGGGTAAAATCTTTTCGCATATTCCGCAGCTCGGTTGAGGTCCGAGGTCGAGAAGTTACCTCTTCTTCTTCTTCTTCGTCATGTGATGATGACTCCTGATCAGATTCTGGACCAGGTGGTGAATTCATTGGTTCTTCATCTCGCTTCACCCTTTTTGCCTCCTTTTTGCTTGTTCTCTTGCGTACAGGGGCAACTGATATTGGTACGAATTGGTCCTCTGGTTTGGCTGCAGTGATTATCACTGTGGTTTGAGTAGCGACTGTACTTGTTGCTGGGGGTAGCTGCGCAGTTCATTGCAGCCAAAGTTTGAGTAGCGACTGTCGCTTTGCCCTCAAATCCGCCGATATTCTTTTCCTTTTGAAGGTGCTGGATAGTGTTGAACAAGGCCCTGTAAGCATAGGCCAAGCCCCAGCACGTTGCCGTGATTTGTCCATCTCTGGTATGGCCAGAATGACCACACACCTCATTTAAGTGTTTTATTAATTCTTCTGGATTTTGCAGTTGTTCGGTAGTGAAATTCCAAAATACTGGAGGGGCCCACTGACCTAGATACTTGCCCATACTATCCCACACACCCTGCCACTCATGGCTGTCCAGCCTCTGGGAAAATCTCTCGGTCCTCCTACATCGTCTTTTGACCCCAGACAAGACCCAAACCTGAATCTGCTTAACTCTTGAAATCAGTAGTGGGCAAAACACACTCTGTATGCGTGTTAGCATGGTGATTCCCATCACCATCAGTAAACAAGTCTCAACAGCCGGAAGGACATGGGCTTCCGAGTGGAACTCGTTTTCTTGGCCGGTGGTATCGTATTCTCTTCCCTTGTTATTTTCCTTTATCATTGTTGTAGTTGATAGTAGCGGTGGTGATTTGTGTACATTGGTTGCTGGACTGTTCTTGTCTCAACCCGTGGGAGTTGCACTTTTTCGATCCCCCTCCCCGTTCCTCCAGGAGTGGGGAAGGGGAGAACCCCGGGGGGGGACGGGACACGGACCTCGATTGTTGTCAGCTCGGCACCACTCACTGGGAGTGAGTGAACAAGTTACCTGACTGGGTTTAAACCACGACAGTTATTTTTGGCGCCCAACGCGGGGCACGAGGGGTTGAGATAAGAACAGATCTGACTGGATTGATAGTCACTCGTCACAATGCTGATTTATTGGCTCTCAAGGTTGTTCCTCTTGATCTCACAGTTTCAGTATATCGTACCTTACGTCCATCCGGTATTTGCTGTATTAGTGTTTTTCAAGTGTGGGGCTTGGGCTAAGGTTTTTGTCCCATTGTACTTTATGGTAATGACTTGTAATACAATAGAATCATTGATCATGAAACTGATCTGGCTTATGTTCCCAGTGTGGTCACCACCTTTATACTTTGGGAGGTATATGATGGAGGTGCTTAGCAATTACACATCTTTTTTCTCCTTCTCAGGTGCTCAACCTGTAAAGGAGACATCCTTTTAGCCTCCCAGTCCTCCCCTCAGACCATTTACATTTGAGAGTTTTGAATTTTTTGAATGGCATTTTAATGCTGTTGAGACTTGTTTGCTGATGGTGATGGGAATCACCATGCTAACACGCATACAGAGTGTGTTTTGCCCACTACTGATTTCAAGAGTTAAGCAGAGTCAGGTTTGGGTCTTGTCTGGGGTCAAACGACGATGTAGGAAGGCCGAGAGATTTTCCCTGAGGCTGGACAGCCATGAGTGGCAGGGTGTGTGGGATAGTATGGGCAAGTATCTAGGTCAGTGGGCCCCTCCAGTACTTTGGAATTTCACTACCGAACAACTGCAAAATCCAGAAGAATTAGTAAAACACTTAAATGAGGTGTGTGGTCATTCTGGCCATACCAGAGATGGACAAATCATGGCAACCTGCTGGGGCTTGGCCTATGCTTACAGGGCCTTGTTCAACACTATCCAGCACCTTCAAAAGGAAAAGAATGTTGGCGGATCTGAGGGCAAAGCAACAGTCGCTAGTCAAACTTTGGCTGCAATGAACTGCGCAGCTACCCCAGCGGCAAGTACAGCAGCTGCTCAAACTTCAACTGCAACAGCGCGGTTACCCCAGCTCCAAGCACAGCAGCTGCACGACCCCCAGCAACACGTACAGTCGCTACTCAAACTTTGGCCTCAATGAACAGAGCAGCTACCCCAGTGGCAAGTACAGCAGCTGCTCAAACTTCAACTGCAACAGACAGCGTGGTTACCCCAGCTCCAAGCACAGCAGCTACACCACCCCCAGCAACAAGTACAGTTGCTACTCAAACCACAGTGATAGTCACTGCAGCCAAACCAGATGACCACTTCGTACCAATATCGGTTGCCCCTGTATGCAAGAGAACAAGCAAAAAGGAGGCAAAAAGGGTGAAGCGAGATGAAGAACCAATGAATTCACCACCCGGTCCAGAATCTGATCAGGAGTCATCATCACATGACGAAGAAGAAGAAGAAGAGGTAACTTCTCGACCTCGGACCTCAACCGAGCTGCGGAATATGCGAAAAGATTTTACCCGTCAACCAGGGGAGCACATCATCACCTGGTTACTCCGATGCTGGGACAATGGGGCCGATGGTCACGAACTAGAAGGTGCAGAAGCCAAGCAGCTGGGATCACTTGCTAGAGAAGGGGGAATTGACAAAGCAATTGCAAGAGAGAAAAAGTCCCTCAGCCTTTGGAGGAGGCTCTTGGCAGCTGTGAAAGAAAGGTTTCCGTACAAGGACGATGTTACGAGTCGTTCAGCCAAGTGGACTACTATAGACAAAGGCATCCAGTCTCTGAGGGAATCAGCCATCGTAGAGATGCTCTATCACATCAAGCCGAATAATGGGGATACACCTATAGATCCAGATGAAGTTGAATGTACACGACCCATGTGGCGAAAACTTACACGGAATGCACCGTCATCATATGCCCATTCATTGGCAACAGTAACCTGGAATGACATAGTACCACTAACAGTGGATGAAATGGTTCATAAACTCCGAGAGTTCGAAGACAATCTCAACCCTTCCACCATCTCAGCTGTGAAAAAAACTGTCCCAGGACCTCGAACAATTGAGGGACAATCTATCTGATTTATCCAGCTCCTCACGTGTACCAACACACGTCTCAGCTATTAACAAAAGGCGTCCTATTGTTCAAGAGAGGAGATACAGGAGGTATACGCCACGGGGTACCCTATGGTTTTACCTGCTGGATCACGGAGAAGACATGACAAAGTGGGATGGAAAACCTACTTCAGCTTTGGAGGAACGGGTGAGTGAACTGAAGAGGGGAGCAAGGGCCAAGACTGATCGTCCCATGAGAGCTACGGCTTCAGTCTCTGGTGAGCAGTTTCCCAGATGGAATGGAAGAGCTGATTTTACTCCAGCTCCTGTGATAACGAAGAATAATCCCTTTCACCACGACTTAAGTGTCCAACACTGTGATGACCATTAGAGGGGCCCTGCCTCCAGCCAGGTGGAGGTAGGGGACAATCGGATTTACTGGACTGTGTGGATCAGATGGCCTGGCACATCAGTCCCACAGAAGTATAAGGCTCTAGTAGATACCGGTGCACAGTGTACCCTGATGCCATCAAGCTGTCAAGGGGTGGAACCCATCTATATTTCTGGAGTAACAGGAGGATCCCAAGAGTTGACTGTGCTGGAGGCTGAAATCAGCCTGACTGGGAGGGAATGGCAAAAGCACCCTATTGTGACTGGTCCAGAGGCTCCATGCATTCTCGGCATAGACTACCTCAAGAGAGGGTACTTCAAAGACCCAAAAGGGTACCGTTGGGCTTTTGGTATTGCTGCTTTGGAGACTGAGGAAATTGAGCAGCTGCCCTCCTTGCCTGGTCTCTCAGAAGATCCCTCTGCTGTGGGGTTGCTGAAAGTTGAAGAACAACAAGTGCCAATTGCGACCACAACAGTGCACCGGCGGCAATATCGCACCAACCGAGACTCCCTGATTCCCATCCATCAGCTGATCCGTAGACTGGAGAGTCAGGGGGTGATCAGCAGGACCCATTCACCCTTTTATAGCCCCATATGGCCAGTGCGAAAGTCTAATGGAGAATGGAGACTAACAGTAGACTATCGTGGCCTGAATGAAGTCACACCACCATTGAGTGCTGCCGTACCGGACATGCTAGAACTTCAGTATGAACTAGAGTCAAAGGCAGCCAAGTGGTATGCCACGATTGATATTGCCAATGCATTTTTCTCAATTCCTTTGGCAGCAGAGTGCAGGCCACAGTTTGCTTTTACTTGGAGGGGTGTCCAGTTCACTTGGAACCGACTGCCCCAGGGGTGGAAACACAGCCCTACCATTTGCCACGGACTGATCCAGACTGCACTGGAACAGGGGCAAGCTCCAGAACACCTGCAATACATTGATGACATTATTGTGTGGGGCCATACAGCGGAAGAAGTCTTTGAGAAAGGGAGGAAAATAATCCAAATCCTGCTGAAAGCCGATTTTGCCATAAAACGGAGTAAGGTCAAGGGACCTGCACAGGAGATTCAATTTTTGGGAATAAAATGGCAAGATGGACATAGACAGATCCCCACAGATGTGATCAACAAGATAACAGCAATGTCTCCACCAACTAATAAGAAAGAAACGCAAGCTTTCTTGGGTGCAGTGGGGTTCTGGAGAATGCACATCCCAAATTACAGTTCGATTGTAAGCCCTCTCTATCATGTGACCCGGAAGAAGAATGATTTTAAATGGGGCCCTGAGCAGCAACAAGCCTTTGAGCAAATTAAACGCGAGATAGTTCATGCAGTAGCCCTTGGACCGGTCCGGACCGGACCAGATGTAAAAAATGTACTGTACACTGCAGCTGGGGAGAACGGTCCTACCTGGAGCCTCTGGCAGAAAGCTCCAGGGGAGACTCGAGGTCGACCCCTCGGCTTTTGGAGTCGGGGATATAAAGGATCTGAGGCCAGCTATACCCCAACTGAGAAAGAGATACTGGCAGCCTATGAAGGGGTTCGAGCTGCTTCAGAAGTGATTGGCACTGAAGCACAACTCCTTCTGGCACCCCGGCTGCCCGTGCTGGGCTGGATGTTCAAAGGCAGGGTCTCCTCTACACATCATGCAACTGATGCTACATGGAGTAAATGGGCTGCACTAATTACACAACGAACTCGAATAGGAAATCTCTGTCGTCCAGGCATTCTAGAAGCCATCATTGACTGGCCAGAGGGCAAAGATTTCGGAATGTCACCAGAGGAGGAGGTGGTGCGCGCTGAAGAGGCCCCACCATATAATAAACTGTCAGAAAGTGAAAAGCAGTATGCCTTGTTTACTGATGGCTCTTGCCGTATTGTGGGAAAGCATCGGAGATGGAAGGCAGCTGTATGGAGTCCTGGACGACAAGTTGCAGAAACTGCTGATGGAGAGGGTGAATCGAGTCAGTTTGCCAAGGTGAAAGCCATCCAGCTGGCCCTGGACATTGCTGAACGAGAAAAGTGGCCAGTACTTTATCTCTATACTGTCTCATGGATGGTGGCAAATGCCCTGTGGGGGTGGTTGAAGCAATGGAAGCAGAGCAACTGGCAACGCAGAGGTAAACCCATCTGGGCTGCTGCACTGTGGAAAGATATTGCTGCCAGGGTGCAGAACCTGGTGGTGAAGGTACGTCATGTAGATGCCCATGTACCCAAGAGTTGGGCCACTGAGGAACACCAGAACAACCAACAAGTGGATAAAGCGGCTAAGATTGAAGTGGCACAGATGGACTTAGATTGGCAACATAAAGGTGAATTATTTTTGGCCCGGTGGGCCCATGATACTTCAGGCCAGCAGGGCAGAGATGCAACATACAGATGGGCCCATGATCGAGGGGTGGACTTAACAATGGACACTATTGCCCAGGTTATTCATGAGTGTGAAACATGTGCTGCAATTAAGCAAGCCAAGCGGTTAAAGCCTCTTTGGTATGGAGGACGATGGTTGAAGTATAAATATGGGGAGGCCTGGCAGATTGACTATATCACACTGCCACCAACCCGCCAAGGCAAGCGCCATGTGCTTACCATGGTGGAAGCAACCACCGGCTGGCTGGAAACATACGCTGTGCCCCATGCCACTGCCCGGAACACTATCCTGGGCCTTGAGAAACAGATTTTGTGGCGACACGGCACCCCAGAGAGAATTGAGTCAGACAATGGGACTCATTTCCGAAATAACCTTATAGATATTTGGGCCAAAGAGCATGGCATTGAGTGGGTATATCACATCCCCTACCATGCACCAGCCTCTGGGAAAATCGAACGGTACAATGGGCTGTTAAAAACTACACTGAGAGCAATGGGTGGGGGAACTTTCAAGCATTGGGATACACACTTACCAAAGGCCACCTGGTTGGTCAACACCAGAGGATCTGCCAACAGGGCTGGCCCAGCCCAGTCAGAACTTTTACATATTGTAGAGGGGGACAAAGTTCCCGTGGTGCATATGAAGAATTTGCTGGGGAAGACAGTCTGGGTTATTCCTGCTTCAGGTAAAGGCAAACCCACTCGTGGGATTGCTTTTGCTCAGGGACCTGGATATACTTGGTGGGTAATGCGGGAAGATGGGGAAGTCCGATGTATACCTCAAGGGGATTTGATTTTAGGGGAAAACAGCCAGTGAACTCAATTGTATGCTGTTGCCTGCTGTGTAATGCTTTTATAGCACATCAACTAGATGTCTCCAGGTCACCAGCGACTGGCCCTGACTTCCCTCCAGCCATCATTCCCAACAGAGAATGAACTTTGAACATCATGGGCCGAATGGACTCGGCAGCATTATAGGGATTGGTCCATGCACTAAGAAAATGATCTTTTCCTCTTGGTCTGTATGTATATGGATGTATATATATGGGAGAGCGATGGTGTATTGAAAATGTGGGATCTGAGCACGACGTGAATGTTATGGAATAAGGGGTGGATAATGTCCTGGGTTCAGCAGTAGCAGTCATGTTTTTCCTTTGTGTTAACTGGTGCAGTGCTGTGTTTTGACTTCCAGCTTGAGAACAGTGTTGGTGAAACCGATGTTTTCGGTTGTTGCTAAGTGATGTTTACCCTGACCAAGGACTCTGTGAGGCTCATGCTCTGCTAGGTAGGAGGGGAAGCCGTGAGGAAGCAGAGACGGGGTGCCTGACCTGGGCTAGTCAGGGAGGTATTCCATACCACAGCACGTCATGCCCGGGGTGGGGGGTGACTGGGAGTTACCCGGAAGGACACGGGCTTCCGGGTGGAACTCGTTTTCTTGGCCGGTGGTATTGTATTCTCTTCCCTTGTTATTTTCCCTTATCATTGTTGTAGTTGATAGTAGCTGTGGTGATTTGTGTACATTGGTTGCTGGACTGTTCTTGTCTCAACCCGTGGGAGTTGCACTTTTTCGATCCTCCTCCCCGTTCCTCCGGGAGTGGGGAAGGGGAGAACTCCGGTGGGGGGGAGACAAGGACCTCGATTGTTGTCAGCTCGGCACCACTCACTGGGAGTGAGTGAACAAGTTACCTGACTGGATTTAAACCACGACAACTGGCCATCACTGAACTACAATACCATCTATATTAATAGTATGATTGCAATTTGAATGGTGACCTACACCTGTGGCATTTAAGCAAGATTTCCTACCCTGGTTCCTGGTGCAATACATCTTTGTGCACAGGTGTAATATTTATTACCTGGATTAGGATTAACTATTCAAAATTTTAACCTTTCCTTCGAATACAGATTGGTAGTGTTCACCCACAAATTTGTCCATGAGACAGTGTTAGGAATTGGAACTCCAATTAATGTGAGATCCAGGCTTTCTCCTGATTTAGGCAACTGTGCACACACCCAACAATCACTACGGTTAAAAACATTAGTAACATTCTGCACTAATTTCAGGTATAAATTCTGGTCCCAAGTTTGTGTGCCAGTTATCATATGAGTCCAAATTACGACCGACACAATTTCATACGGAAGGGTCTTGAAGGTTTGATCCGCCATGTCTTCTCTGGCTCTGGTGCTTTCTTAATTCTTGGATAATATATCCAAGCAGGTTGTTCCTTTATCTTCACTGCTGTAAAGGTGGTCAGTAATATCTGGTACGGTCCGCTCCACTTCTCTTGTAGAGGATCTCCTGAAAAATTCCTAACATAAACCCAGTCTCCAGATCTGAAAGGGTGAATCAGATAATCCAAACCTCTTGCTCTTGTCCCTACTATTCTCTTATTTATCTCCTCCAATTGTTTTCCCAGATTGATCAGAAACTGTCAGAGATAGCTTTCTCGCAGTTCCTGAAGACTTTCTCCTTTAAACTGGGACAGATATGGTCTTCCATACAAAATTTCAAATGGGCTAACCCCTTCTTTTGACCAAGGTTTAGTTCCAATTCTTAATAGAGCCAGTGGTAACGCTTGGTACCAATATGAATTCATTTCCTGACATATTTTACTAATCTGTTGTTTAATCAGGTGGTTCATCTTTTCTAGTTGCCCACTGGCCTGAGGTCTGTATGGAACATGTAGTTGCCAATCAATTTCTAATTTTTTGCTAATCTCTTGTAACAATTTTGCACTAAAGTGCGAGCCTCGATCGGAAGAAATTGCCTCTGGTACCCCCAGAATGAGGTATTATCTCTTTAAATAATGTTTTAATCACTTGTTTTGCATTATTTATCCTACAAGGGAATGCTTCTGGCCAGCCTGAAAAAGTATCCATTAACACCAACAAATACCGATAACGCCCTTTTCTTGGTAATTCAGAAAAATCTATTTGCCACTGCTGTTCAAGATAACTTCCTCTCCCAATTGTCCCAATTTGATTTCTGTTTTCAGTTTTAGGATTATTCTTAAGACATAACTGACATTGTTTTGTCACTAATTGAAATGTGGTGTATAGATTCCTTCCTACAATTTGTTTGTCTAAATATTTATAAAAAGAGTTGCTACCCCAATGAGTTTTATTATGTTCTTCCTTGTCGTGGTTTAAACCCAGTCAGGCAATTCGTTCACTCATTCCCCCCACTTCTTGCCCTCCCCCTACTCCTGGAGGGACGGAAAGGAGAGTCAAAAAGAATGCAACTCCCACAGGTTGAGGTAAGAACAGTTTAGTAACTAAGGTATAACACAAATCACTACTGCTACCACCAATAATAATAATGATAAAGGAAATAACAAGGGAAGAGAATACAACACCTCACCACCAGCCAGCTGATAACTCACCCCCCAGGCCCGACCAAGCACCGACCCATACCTCCTCCAACCCTGCAGTCTCCCAGCCCTTCCGGCTAACTCCCGGCTAACATCCTGGCATGACGTGCTGTGGTATGGAATACTTCTTTGGTCAGTTTGGGTCAGGTGTCCTGTCTCTGCTTCCTCCTGGCTTCCCCTCCTCCCTGGCAGAGCATGAGGCTCACAAAGTCCTTGGCCAAACCAAAACATCATTGTTATCAGCTCTGTTCCCAGGCCAAAAGTCAAAACACTGCACTGCACCAGCTACCAAGAAAGAGAAAAATGACTGCTACTGCTGAACCCAGGACATTCCTGAACTAACTTCCAGAGTTGGTTATAGGGGATTACAATTCGCTCATCAGGTATTTGAGCCCGACCCCCTTTATTTTCCTGTCCCTTTAGATCCTCAATCAATTTTCTATCCTCTTTTAAATACCTAGGTTTAGATTTTTCAATTGTTAGTTTGCCGTCAGGGATTAAGGACATGATTTGAGATTGTTCAGGTGCTCATTTGGCTTCAAAATCAGCCAAATTATTTCCAGTTTCCGGATCAGAGTCACCTTGTTGATGCCCTTTACAGTAACATAATAGGTACTACTTCAGGTAGCTGAACAGCTTCCAGTAATCGTAGAATTTCTGTAGCATGTTTAATCTGTTTCCCTTGTGTGTTTAAAAGTCCTCATTCTTTCCAGATAGCACCATGTGCATGTACCACACCAAATGCATATTTAGAATCAGACCAAATATTTATCCTTTTATCTTTAGCCAATTCCAGCGTTCTCATTAATGCTATTATTTCTGCCTTCTGGGCAAAGGTGTTCACAGGTATAGGTTTAGCTTCTGTTACCTGTGAAGTGATGGTAATGGCATATCCCGCCTTTCGTTTACCATTTTTCATGAAGTTACTACCATCAGTAAACCAAGAATCAGCATCTTCCAGAGGTTTTTCTTTCAAATCTGGTCAGCTCGAATATACAGTCTCTATGGTGGTCAAGCAGTCGTGTTTTAGTGGTTCTGTCGCTTGTTCCTGCAAAAAAGGATGCTGGATTCACAACGTTAGTGACCAGAATTCTATATCATCCTGTTCTACAAAGGTGGCCTGGTATTTTAAAAAGTGTGAAGGAGATAACCAGTGGGCTCCTTTCTGTTCCAGGACTGCTGATACCACATGGGACACTAGCACAGTAATCTTTTGTCCCAAGGTGAATTCAATATTCATGACGACTGCTGCCACAGCCCTTAGACATTCAGGCCATCCTTTGCTTGCTTCATCCAGCTGTTTTGACAAATACACCACTGCTCTTCTGTATGGTCCTAGTTTCTGAGCAAGGACCCCCAAGGCTATTCCTTGTTTTTCATAGGAATATAGCCAAAATGGTTTAGTCACATCCGGAAGTCCCAGAGCTGGAGCTCTCATTAACTCTATCTTTAAATTTCTAAAAGCCTCCTCTGCTTTATCAGTCCAGTCCAAAGAGGGAGGATTTCCCTTCAACAGTTCGTATAGTGGTCTTACCAGAACACCATAATCATGGATCCAAAGTCTGCACCATCCTGTCATTCCCAGGAATGTCCAGAGCTCCTTGATGGTCATGGAGTCTGGCAAATGGCCTCTTTTCTGGCAGTTCCAAGTTCTTTCTGTCCTGCTGTTATTTCATATCCTAGGTAGAAAACTCGGGTTTGGATTAGTTGGGCCTTCTGTCTGGATACCTGATAACCATTCAGTCCCAGAAATTCAATAATCCCACCATTCACTGGACATATTCTTCCTTTGTTTCTGTAGCATTTAACAGGTCATCCACATACTGTAACAGAGTACCCATCTGAGCAGGTGGCTTTCATAATTCTAATTCTCGTGCTAATTGATTTCCAAAAGTCGCTGGACTGTTTTTAAACCCCTGTGGTAATACTGTCCAAGTTAATTGAGTTTTTCTTCCTGCGTCAGGATTTTCTCATTCTAAAGCAAATAATTTTGGCTTTCTTTGGTCAATGGTAAGCAAAAGAAAGTGTCCTTTAAATCCAGGATGGCAAACCATTTCTGATCATTATTCAATTTAGTCAATAAATCATACAAATTAGCTACTACTGGACAAATATCCTCTGCAATTTTGTTGATTACCCTGAGATCGTGAACCAATCTGCAATTTTTCCCGTCATATTTCTTTACTGTCCAGATACGAGTATTATATTCCAATTCACATTCAATTAATAATCTATATTTTAAAAATTATCAATGATTTTTTTGATTCCCTTTGATCTTCTGATTTTAAGGGATACTGTTTTATTCTAATTGGGCAGGCCCCCCTTTTTATTTCTACTTTAATAGGCAAAGTATTTTTTGCCTTACCTGGAACTTCAGATGCCCATACTCTTACATATACCTGATTAAGGATTTCTTCTATTTCAGGGAGGTCCTTCTTTTAGCTTTTCTGTTGAATTAAAGATAAAACTGCAATTAATTAATTGTTTTTAATTCTGAATTCCATTTTCCCTTCTTTAAATGTTGCTTTTCGCCCCAATGAAAATTTTAGAGAATTTGGCATGCATAAAAATTTATGCATTCTTATTTGTTTTCCCAATTTGTTCTTTAAAGGTTTCAGAAAGAATGCCTTTTTTTTTTTTTTTCCCCTGCTTTTTCTTGGTGGCCAGTAGCTCCCACATCGGTAATGAATTCCTTTCTCTCTGAGTTAACACCAAATAAGTTGCTCCTGTATCCACTGAAATTCCTCTTTATTTCCTCTAGTCTGTAGTTTTAATTTAACCAGTGGATCTGCTAGGGTAGATTCCCCAGGTCCCTGTCAGTCTAGTTCCAATTCAGTCACCAGAGCCACCCCATGGCACTGTCTTCCCCAGGGCAGTCTCACTTCCAACGTCCAAACTCCCCATAGCACTCACACCGATTCGGTTCCACAGAAGAGCCCACTCCCCCACCTCAGCCTGACATCCCTCCTCCCCTGAACAAAACACAGGAGCTGCTAGAGCTCCCCCCCTTTCCCCCTTGGTTTTCCCTTTTTTTTTTCACAGCTGCTCACCCTGCTCTGCAGGGGCTGCAGATGCCTGCCTGTGCAGCAGCACTTCTGGTTTAACCCCTTCGTAACTCTGCATGTGAATGTGCCGCTTGTTGCCAGTGACAGCAATCTCTTCCTCCTTATCAATATCAGATAGGACAGATGCAGAGGGTGATCCTCTCGGAGGTACCTGTGATACATCATTTTCCACCCTATCTTCCTGATTACTGTTTTTTAACTTTAAACATCTTTCCCCAATATCACAGGCTGAACATCTCCAGCTTAACTTTCAGTTTTTCCCTGTCCTTTTCCAAAGCCAAAATTAAGGAATCTCGCGGAGCTATATTAATTTTGCATTTAGTCTGTCACTCCGCAAGAAAGACTAAGCTGCTTTCATAGCCACAGGAAAGAAAAGTTTCAAACCATGATTAATGCTACCCTAAAGTAAATATTTGAAACCTTACACATAAATACCTTAAAAATGCCTTCTTTTACTCCACTGGCATGGAAGAAATCTATATTGTAAGCATTAGAAATTATGTTAAGTGAAGATCCCTACACTCACATACATAGAAGGGTATTCCTTTAATGTTTTTTAACAATTTCAGGGGTTGTTAGTCTTACTTTTGGAAGCAAGAGATCCTGTTTAAGACTTTGTCTTTGAATATTCACCTTACGCAATTAATTCAGAATCCCAGGGACTGCAGATGTCTTTCAGAAGGGAAGACAAATGAAACTATATTGTTTGACTAAGTCAAATATAAATTTAAAGAAGATGGAAGCATTTAGCAAAGTGACACTCCTTAAAAAAAAATGACTTTCATCTAAGACCTCCAAGCATCACATCTTAATCACCAAATCATCACATGAAACAGCAATTAAAAGAGATCAGCTTGACCCTAACTGGGACTCAAAAATAACGATCAGTCATACCCCAGCACTCTTGACTTGCACAGTCTTATTAGACAATAAACTCAACAATCAAGTTCATCTTTGGTCCTTTCTTCATATCAATATGAAAGCAACCCTATGATTTTGAGCTAGACAGCTGACAACAGTGCAGAAATCATTTTGCCTCAAAGAAAAGCTATTGGCACATCACACGACAGATTTCAAAGGCCCTGGGTAGCACACATTTCTGAGGTGTAAAAATGCCCTTTGTTCTAAGAAGGCCAGTGACACTTTTTCATGTCTGAGAAACTGCTGAATTTGAATACCTATCTGGGAGTCAGCATGAGATGACAAATTAAGTGAATGAAATGTGTGGTTTACCAAACAGAACAATGTTCATGTTTAGTTGCTGTGCTTAAAAACTACAACTATAAAAAAAAAATTATTTAAAGTTTATCATTGCAGCTCCAAGCTACAGATTTTATACAAAGGGCAATTTTCAAGACAATCCTTATTTATTATTTTTGTTTTTAATTATGCAGTTTTCTGCACTTCCAATTTAACATACCAGTATTCATTTATCACCGTAGGGCATCATTGACAGCTGCAAACTAAAGATCCAACTGGATGTTGGCAGACTTACACAGAAATATAACGTTGCCCTGGGTTACAACTGTACTCTAATTTTGGCTGGTGAGTAAACATGCTTGAATTTGGTTGTTTGTTCTCTGATAATTATTGGCTGATCTTTAAAATAATACTGATGTGAATCCTTTATATGTTATATGTCTTTTTCTACACTTACATTTTACCTCTCATCCCACATCAGTTATTTTTGTCTAGCTATGAAACTATTATGTGTACTTTCCTTTTTATGTTTATTGAGGGCCAATCTTCCAAATCTATTTTTTTTCCAGAAAGAGAGTTCCCAGGTCTCAGTGTCTGTCATGTTGCCTAATCTTTTGCGCAAGGTATAAGCCAGAGAAATTCAGAAGTCTTTCTGCTTTGCCACACTAGTCGTTTATGAACTGTGCTTCTAGTCATTTGCTTGTGTGAGAGATTTACAGACAACGAGCAGCAAAAGGACTAAAAAAGAGATCCAGTGCAGAACAGGCGCAGCAGCAAATCCCCTAGAAAGATTAATGATTTCACAGTTTTAAATTTTATATATTATTGATCCAAGACAAACATCTTTTTATCATAAATTATACAGGTAAAATGACTGCACATGAATAATAGTAAATATAATGATTCTGTTCAATACAGCTGAATTTTGTCATCTTGCTCATAAGAACTTTGATACATGAATAGACATTCTGACACACATGTACTGTACATCTGACAAAACTGATTCAAAAATTAAACCAAAGCTTAAGTAGATTCAGTTCATCAGATAAGTCAGTAGTTCTATAGCTGTTAAGAGTATTTTGAATTTTTATTTATTGTTTTAATAAAAACTGCTAAAACACTTTTTTTTTAGTTTGGGGAAAAGAAGTTTATAAAAAGGATACATCTTAAAATCATAACAGATTCAATCAAAACAGGATTTTGGCACTTTGAAAGTATTGGTATTGTGGAATTTATTTTTATTTAAAATACAACTGTTTAAAAGGTGGTATAATACCCCTATTTGTGAAAAAAAAAAAATCAGTTTGTTTAGGTAAACAGAAAAGTCCTAGTTTCCGTAGGCTACTCCACAGTCTTCCTCTCTGCAGATCATTTGATGAATTTTAAAATTATTTCATTTTCAGCTATTTTTTCTTCACTATCGATCCATATTTTTTAGTTGTAATACGTCATCCTACTGCCTCTGTTAAAACAATAATTTAATCCTTGAAAAAAGAATATTTTGTTTTTTTTTTCTATTCCAGATTAAAAGAATGTTCTGAAGAAATGAAACTGATGTGTGTCATCTTTTAAAAGACAGAAAGAATACACTTACATTCCTGTGTACTGAAGTTTGAATTAAAATTAAAATGTATACTTATCTACATACATTTTTCTTGCAACGATGTTCTGTTCACTTATAAAATGTATGCTAGTCTCTGTTGTAAGATGCAGCATAAACATTTTCCAGACTAATTTTGATTTATTCATGGAAGCATATGACATTTGTTTGATGTCTGAGAGCAGATTATGGCCTGTGAGACACCAGAACAGTGACAAACATATGATCCATCCTACCTTATGTGATATTTTAGGCAAATGGCCCTTCTAGACTAATAGAGAAATATTAAGCTTGAACAATTCATACAGGAAATACAGTGAGCCTAAAAATTCAGAAAGTTTATTTTTTAACTTAGTGATCTTCAAATCTTAGTATTTCCTCAAATATTTTGTAATTCCTCAAATAGATCCCCATTTCAACAATTTGAATTGAAAAATTTCCTCCTAAATATAAGCCAAAATGTTACAGTGGTCTGTTACTGTTGGGATGTCCCACTTCAGCCATGGCACATCTGGTTCCCCTATAGAAAACATTTGTAAGCGGAGCTCACATTCTGGTGTCTCTTTTCAAGCCTTATAGTTTCTTTTTTTGCCATCCTCACAGAAACATGTAATATTTACATGATTAGGATAGGTCCCCCATCAGTGCCTTTCCCTTCCCACCCCCGACCCATTATTTATTTTTTTTCCGATATCCTTGCAAAATAGAAGAGTGTTATTTCTATAACACTTTTCTATTTTATAAAGGGTAGGCGGATTTGGCAGGTTAAGAAATATTATCCATTTCTAGTGGTCCATGTGGGTGTTAATGATATACACAGCAGTAGCCCGGAGAACATTAAGAAGGACTACAGAGACCTGGGAGAGGTGGTTAGGGAATCTGGAGCTCAGATACTCTTTTCATCAATTCTCCAGAATAAAGGGGAGGCAGACTTGGAAGGTTAATAAATAGTTAGAAGGGTGGTGCCATAGTCAGGGGCTTGAGTATTTAGAACGTGGGACTCGATATGGGAGTCCAGGTCTACTGGAAGCTGGTGGAGCTGCTATTTTGGTAGGAGGCTTGTCATGCTGGTCAAGAAAGCTTTAACTTAGATGTGTTTTGGGAGGGAGACATCATTCCATCCCAACACTCTCAGTCACTTGCCAGCACCTATAATAAATGTTCGGAGCAACGTAGAGATATTTCAGCCACTCCAGCCAATGAATTGGCTTCATTTTGAGCTCAGCTTAGATGTCTCTATACAAATGCCCATAGTATGGTGGACAAGCAAGACAAACTAGAGATGTGTGCACCTTTATGGGGATATGATATAATAGGCATCACAGAAACATGGTAGGATGGCTCCTATGACTGAAGAGTTGGAATGGAAGGTTACAGGCTCTTTTGAAAAGACAGGCCAGGCAGACATGGAGAGGGAGTTGCCCTTTATGTTAGGGATAGGCCGGATAGTATGGAACATTGAGGATAGGTGATCAGCTAACAGAGAGTTTGTGGGTCAGGGTTAAAGAGAGAACAGCTATGGGGGACATTACTGTGGGGATCTGTTGCAGACTGCCTGATCAAGAGGACTCTCTAGATGAAGCACTCTGTAGACAGATAGGAACAGCCTCATGCTTGCAGGCCTTTGTTCTCATGGGGGACTTCAACCACCCTGATATTGTTGGAGGGACAGTACGTCCCAGCAAAAGCAACCCAGGAGGTTCCTCGATTGTGTGGAAGACAACTTCCTTCTGCAAATAATAGAGGAGCCAACAAGGAGAGATGCCATGCCTGACCTCGTGTTCACCAGCAGGGAAGGGCTCGTTGGTAATGTGATGCACCAGAGCAGCCTTGGTTGTAGCAATCATGAGACGGTCAAATTCAAGATCCTCAGGACAGTGAGAAGATCGTGCAGCAAGCTCACTTCCCTGGACTTCAAGAGAGCAGACTTTGACCTCTTCAGGAACCCGCTTAGTTACGTTCCATAGGATATAGCCCTAGAGGGCAGGGGGGCCCACGGCTGTTGGTTGATATTCAAGGATCACCGACTACAAGTTAAAGAGTGTTGCATCCCAGCTAGAAGGAAGTGCAGCAGGAGGGCCAGGAGACTTCCTTAGATGGACAAGGAGCTGCTGAGGAAAACTGGAGGGTAAAAAAAGGCTTATAAAAGGTGGAAGCAAGGACAGGCAGTCTGTGAAGGATACAGGGATGTTGTCCTGGAAGCTAGGAACCAGGTTAGGAAAGCTAAGGCCCAATTAAAATTAGAAGCGTCTAGGGATGTGAAAGATAACAGGAAGGGAAACTATAGATACATTGCAAATAAAAGACAGACTAGGGACAACATAAGACCCCTCCAGAAGCTATCAGGAGAACTGGCCACCTGGGTTTGGAGAAGGCTGAGGTTCTGAATGACTTCTTTGCCTCGGTCTTCACTGGAAAAGGCTCTGACCACACCACCCAAGGCTTGGAAGGCAGACAAGGAGACTGTGAGAATGAAGACCTTAGGCCCACTGTAGGAGAGGAACTGGTTCGAGACCATCTTAAAAATCTGAATGTGCACAAGTCTGTAGGTCCTGATGAGATCCATCTGTGGGTCCTGAAGGAGCTGGCAAATGAAGTTGCGAAGCCACTGGCCATCATATTTGAGAAATCATGGTAGTCAGGTGAAGTTCCCAAAGACTGGAAAAAGGGAAATATAACCCCCATTTTCAAGAAGGGGAAAATGGATGACCCAGGGAACTACAAACCACTCAGTCTCACCTCTGTGCCTGGCAAAATCTTGGAGCAGATTCTCCTGGAAGGCATGCTAAGGCACATGAAAATCAACAAGGTGCTTGGTGACAGCCAGCATGGCTTCACTAAGGGGACATCCTGCCTGACCAATTTGGTGGCCTTCTATGATGGGGCTAGGGAACTGATGGACAGGGGTAGAGCAGCTGACGTCATCTACCTGGACAAGTGCAAAGCGTTTGACACAGTTCCACATGACATCCTTGTCTTAAATTGAAGAGAGATCAGTTTTATAGGTGGACCACTTGGTGGATAAAGAACTGGCTGGCTGTCCACATGCAAAGAGTTGTTGTCAATGGCTCAATGTCTAGCTGGAGACAAGTAACAGGTGGTTTCCTTCAGTGATCAGTGCTGGGACCGGTCTTGTCCAACATCTTCGTCGGTGACATGGACAGTGGGATTGAGTGCACCCTCAGCAAGTTTGCAGATGACACCAAGCTGCATGCTTCAGTTGATATGCTGGAGGGAAGGAATGCCATCCAGAGGGACCTTGACATGCTTGTGAAGTGGGCAGATGCCAGCCTTAAGAAATTTAACCAGGCCAAGTGCAAGGCCCTACACCTGGGTCAGAGCAATCCCAGGCACAGCTACAGGTTGGGCAAAGAAGAGATTCAGAGCAGCCCTGTGGAGAAGGACTTAGGGGTGTTGGTCGATGAGAAACTGAACAAGATCCAGCTTCAGCGTGTGCTCGCAGCCCAGAAAGCGAACTGTATCCTGGGCTGCATCAAAGGGATTGTGACCAGCAGGTCAAAGGAAGTGATCCTGCCCCTCTACTCTGCTCTCGTGAGACCACACTTGGAGTATTGTGTACAGTTCTGGTGTCCTCAACATAAAAAGGACATGGAGCTGTTGGACAGAGAAGGGCCACGAGGATGTTTAGGGGACTGGAGCACCTCCCATATGAAGAAAGGCTGAGAAAGTTAGGTCTTTTCAGCCTGGAGAAGAGAAGGCTGCGTGGAGACCTCATAGCAGCCTTCCAGTACCTGAAGGGGGCCTATAGGGATGCTGGGGATGGACTCTTCATTAGGGACTGTAGTGACAGGACAAGGGGTAATGGGTTAAAACTTCAACAGGGGAAGTTTAGATGGGATATAAGGAAGAAATTATTTCCTGTGAGGGTGGTGAGGCACTGGAATGGGTTGACCAAGGAAGCTGTGAATGCTCCATCTCTGGAAGTGTTCAAGACCAGGTTGAACAGATACTTGGGTGACATGGTTTAGTGTGAGGTGTCCCTGCCCATGGCAGAGGGGTTGTAACTAGATGATCTTCAGGTCGTTTCCAACCCTAGCTATTCTATGATTCTAAGATTCTATGATTTTCAGTGAAGGACACTGAATGCATATCTGATATATGTATCTAATTCAACGCTGTGAAACACACACTTTTCTTCTGCTGTTTGTTCCATTTACTACCCTAGGAGCCAACTACCTAATTACACTAAACATGCACGCCTTTAGGGGAAGTTTTATTAGCAGCATTAAGCAAACAAAAGCAATTTATATTTTTCTGATATGTACACTTACTCTTAAGTCTAATGGGAGGGGAAATATTATTTTAAAATTTGCCCTTTGAAACATTCTATTGAAAATCCAAGTTATGAATTTCTATACCCCTATGGACACTGTAAGAACAAATTCCCCACATGACATTTTATAACTAATTTTCATCTCCTTGAATTAAACATAAACAATCTGACAACTTGTTTATGCAAATGTGTTCTGAACTTCTTTGAAGCGGCCATTTTTAAAGACAGATACTATCTCTGCTTGGGGCTAAGTAACTGCAAAGGCACATATTTGTTTCAATATTTAATAAAAAAGCTAGAAGTTATTTTTTATATGGCTTGCTCCTTTAAATACATTTATCCTGACAGGAATTGCTGAAAAGCTAGTAATAAAGTGCTGGAATTACACATTTGAGTTTAGGATCAAAATTCAGCAAAAAATTCAGAAGTGAGATAGGGCTTGTATCTTTGAACTAAAGTAGGAGGCAAGTATTATTTAAACAGCCATACATTCAAACACAGCTTGTCCAAGCCAACAGCTGTTCTCTTGAGAAGGAGGTGGCATGGAAACAGTAGCTGAGATCATCTGAGCAAAACCCATTTTTTTATGGGAGAAAAATAACCGAAAACAGAAAACTAAAAAAAAAAAAAAAAAAAAGTTTTAACAGGGGGGTATTAGAATGGTTTTAGCATGAAAATATTTTCAAGGTATCTGGAAAATCATCTGGGTTTAGATACTGCATTTGTAGAATAGCTGGAAAAACAATTACAAGCTTCTGAACATACAAGGCCTTTTTTCTTATTTCACAGCTTCAGGGAACACTCGTTTACTCTGAGGGTGACTGGGCACTGGCAGAAGTTGCTTGGATATTTTCTGGAGTTTCCACACTTGGAGCTATTTAGAAGGTTTCTGAACATGCTCCTGAGCAAGTGATTCTAGGTCACTCTGTTTAGTCAAGAGGGTTAGAAGATATGACCTCCAGAGGCGCCCTTCAACCTCAATTATTCTCTGATTTTGTGATTTAATATTGATTTTGCTTATCTGTCGTTGATGCTCATTAATACACAAAAAAACTTATTCCATTACCTGTACTTTTGATATCTGATGTGTCAAAAAAATCATAATTTATTTATTTATTCCTCTGCAACAATAAATTGTTGAGAAAATTATATGGTATCTAACTTAAGAATTCAGCAGAACCATATTTTATATGCCTTCAAGTAAACATAGGTAAGTTCAAAGAGACCAGCTACAGCACATAAGCTTGTAAGGAACTAGATGAAGGTACAGAGAGATGGGTTTTATCCGCATCTTTTCTAAAGTTTACCTGCAGGATTTTGTAAAATTTGGGTGAGTTACCTATGTCTTATGAATGAGGAGTTATTTATATTTGGCTTCTTTTTCAGATACTTACCATTTCAGTTCCAATATTTTTTGGAACAAGAATTAACTCTTAGTATGTATTTGATAATATTTAATACAATGATTTTTACTGTCATACTGGAAATGTTGAAGACTTAATGGAGATCTGAAGGAGTTTGGGGGGGGGGGGTGTTAGCTTTTAAGATTTGGACTTCTTAAAGCTTATTACTGTAGAAAATATGCCTAAATTAAGTTTCTGTGGATTTTCTCAGATAAAATTATCATTGGATAATAGATGGATTTGAGTTCAGGATTACTAAAGACTTTTCTTTTGGTCTCATAACTGGCTTTTTATAATTTAACTCTCAGTATCTCAACTGTTGAAAGTGTGGTCAGCAGTGTGTGATGAAATAGTCATCATCATCAAGGAATGACATCTATGTTATATATTTGCATTTGCTGATAACTAGAACAACATTTGAACAATTAGGAAATTACCCAAGCACCAAGCACAAAAGCTGGGCTAAGTGAAAAAAGTGGTTTTTTTTCACTTTCTACCTTTAGAGTAGAATAGTTACACAGGACTTCTGCTTGCACACTGAATTTCCCAGCGAAGGGGTTTTTCTTTGGTTGTTTGGAGTTAGAATCATAGAATGGTTAGGGTTGGAAAGGACCTCAAGATCATCTAGTTCCAATATCCCTGCCATGGGCAGGGACACCTCACACTGAACCGTATCACCCAAGGCTACGGCCACCCTGGTCTTGAATACTGCCAGTGATGGAGCATTCACAACCTCCCTGGGCAACCTATTCCAGTGCCTCACCACCCTAGCAGGAAAGAATTTCCTCCTTATATCCCATCTAAACTTCCTCTGTTGAAGTTTTAACCCGTTACCCCTTGTCCTGTCACTACAGTCCCTAATGAAGAGTCCCTCCCTGGTATTCCTATAGGCCCCCTTCAGATACTGGAAGGCTGCTATGAGGTCTCCACGCAGTCTTCTCTTCTCCAGGATGAACAGCTCCAACTTTCTCAGCCTTTCTTCATACAGGAGGTGCTCCAGTCTCCTGATCATCCTTGTGGCCCTTCTCTGGACTTGTTCCAACAGTTCCATGTCTTTTTTATGTTGAGGACACCAGAACTGCACACAATACTCCAGGTGAGGTCTCACAAGAGCAGAGTAGAGTGGCAGGATCACCTTCTTCGACCCGCAGGTCGCACTCCTTTTGATGCAGCCCAGGATACAGTTGGCTTTCTGGGCTGCGAGTGTACACTGCCGGCTCATGTTCATTTCCTCATCGACCAAATTGTTTGATTTAGGATTTTCTGGGATTTTATTTTCAGGTAAGGACAACTTTTCAGCTACTAAAAAAAAAACAAAAAAAAAACCAACCCCAACATTTCATCCTGAAAATAAAATTTAAAATCTAAAGAAATAAGATGGAGAAGAAAGGCGATCATCTTTTCAGTTGAACTGAGCCATGCAAAATTAACTGTCAGACTAGTTTTTTTTACAATATATCTCATCACCACAATTTGCTTACTCTCTAATACCTAAAGAGCTTTCAAATTGCAAACAAACTTGATTAGCTTCCTGCCACATTGCCAATACAGTTCTTTAGCAGCAAGACTGATCAGATCACTGAGAACATCTGGAATCTCTATTCCCCTCATTCCATGAAACTTGTCTGGGAAGAATCTTTCTATACACAGCTTTGACAATCTATGTAACTAAAGCCATTTCCAGCTTTGCAAATTATCACTGAAATATTCCACTACTTCCGTTTTCAGTCAGCTCAGGGAAGTAGGATAGTTCCTTTGTCTCATTTTTCCTTTATATGTTTTGACTGCACTGCCAGGTATTTCTGCACACAATGGTGCCTGCTGAGCAATTCAAATTTTCAGCACAGTATGCAAATATTCAGCACAGTAAAATGACAAGGGATGAAGAAGGCAGGAAATCTCTCTTGAAAGGTTTGTTGGTTTGTTGTTTGGTTTTTTTTTTGGCCTCATACTAATCTAAAAGACATGTACCTCAAACTGAAGCTACTAGGTATTCTCAGGCTTTAAATGAACAAATAAAATAAAATGGTGTGGTGTCTCAAACGGACTCCAGTTCTGGTGAAATCTGAAGACCTTTATTATGCATCTCGCATCCCTCATAGTCTACTAAGACTAAGCAGTAATTTTCCACTTGTCTTACTTCCTTGACATCCTGATTCAGCAAAACCACTAAGGTTTACAAATATTTACATTGTGTGGTCTGTTTTTGAGTTGCACATTCTGCTTTATCTTGCAAACAGCCTGCTTTGTTTTGCTAACCGATCTCGACCCTTCATTGTTTTCTTTACATTTCCCAAGGCTTAAGCCCGACCAGGGCAATAACACCTGTATCCATTTTGCTAACTATTTCTGTCCCGTTACCCACAAAACGGTACATTTCCCAGACAGAAAGGACATGCACATGTTTGTATTTGGCACGCATGTTGTCTGTCTCTGTGCGGTCACAGCATGTGTTTGACGTAGCTGCAGTCATGATGATACATATTCCCTAATTCTGAACATAGACACTGGATAGGGTGGAACTAACAAGCTTAAATGAAGACTAGTGTCTTTTTTGACAGGTATATTTCTATTTATCACCTGATTATGGGATAAGAAGTGATAGTGTTCTGTGGTTACACATACCAGAAAAGTAATCAATAAAGGTGTTTTCTGCCTTTTATATCTGGGAGAATAATCTGTGGTGTAAGTTCAAGTTCTCATTTTACTTTATTTTAAATATAATTTTTAATATTTTATATTACATATAGAAAATTCCAAGAAGCTGGTGAAACCATAAGATGTTATGTTAGCAAATTCATAGCCTTCTCATATATGCTATAAATTTAAAATGAGTGGGTTTTACTACTCATGAGCATAAGTTAAAAATATTTTACATTCAGAAATGAAAACAGATCTCTATAATAAGAGACAGTGACAGTTATATTAAAATCTATTTTATACAGACAGAGAAATACAGTGAGTTATATTAAACAGTGACAAGACAAATCCTCACTCTAAAAATCTGTATTATTTTTGTCAGGTCTTAGAGATGACAGGATGCAATACTGCAATTTGATTATTTCTTTTTCTAGTCTATTTCAGATTCATAACCACTCTTAAAAAGATTTTTCCAAAATCTTCATAATCAGTAGCTGAAGTACAAACAAGTGAACAAACGTCATAAAGCTTTTGAACTCTCTCACACTCCCCTTGGTGATGCAAAAGGATGCATCACTATCATTTAGATTCATATGATGATATCATATGTCATCTTGTTATTGAGAAGGCAATCCTACGACACAGTAAATGGCCAACCTACTTACCAGCTAACTGCATATTAGGGCTTCTAGTCTTCCATTTTACTTGTGGTGTCATAGAGCTCAGCATATGCAAAGATATGTACAGAAGACATGTGAACTAACAAACAAACTTTGGAGCAGAACAACACTTGTCTTCTCCAACCGATAAATTTAATGAAGTCAGTAAGAAACCAGAGACATCAAAGAAATATGCCCATTTTCAGTACAATGCCACCAAAAAAAAAAAAAAAAAGTAATTTCTTAGACAGAGTATTTCTGGGCCAACACAAATAGTTTTAAAGTGCCTGGTCACGTTTAAAATGATAGGAAGTTGACCTATCAATAGGATTTTTATATTGGTGCGTGCTAGTTCTTAATTTTTTGAAGGTGGGCTATAGGTATGCTGGGGATGGACTATTCATTAGGGACTGTAGTGATAAGACAAGGGGTAACAGGTTCAAACTTAAACAGGGGAAGTTTAGACTGGATATAAGGAAGAAATTCTTTACTGTTAGGGTGGTGAGGCACTGGAATAGGTTGCCCAGTGTCGTGTTTTAAACCCAGTCAGGTAACTTGTTCAATCACTCCCAGTGAGTGGTGCCGAGCTGACAACAATCGAGGTCCGTGTCCCCCGTCCCCCCCCCCTGCACCGGGGCTCTCCCCTTCCCCGCTGCCGGAGGAACAGGGAGGAGGATCGAGAGAGTGCAACTCCCACGGGTTGAGACAAGAACAGTCCAGCAACAAATCACCACCGCTACTGTCAACTACAACAATGATAAGGGAAAATAACAAGGGAAGAGAATACGATACCACCGGCCAAGAAAACGAGTTCCACCGGGAAGCCCGTGTCCTTCCGGGTAACTCCCAGTTACCCCTCACCCTGGCCATGACGTGCTGTGGTACGGA
Source organism: Pezoporus wallicus (assembly GCF_028554395.1). NCBI lineage: Eukaryota > Metazoa > Chordata > Aves > Psittaciformes > Psittacidae > Pezoporus > Pezoporus wallicus. The sequence goes on along the minus strand of NW_026638457.1, from coordinate 3,873,878 downwards.
ATACCTCCCCGGCTAGCCGGGGGAGGTATTCACAACCCAGGGAAGTTCTGAATGCTCCATCCCTGGCAGTGTTCAAGGCCAGGTTGGACAGAGCCTTGGGTGAGATGGTTAGAAGGGGGGTTGTAACTAGATGATCTTAAGGTCCTTTCCAACCGTAACTATTCCATGATTCTATGATTTTTTTTTTAGGGTGGGCAGTTATAGTGAACAGTGTTAGTCTTATATACTGTCTTCGCATTTCTTCAAGCAAAACATTGAACTACCTCTTCAAAAACTGTATTCCAGCAGTGTTCCAAACACCTAGCTTCTAGAGAAGAAAAATTAAAACAGAGGCTCTGGCACAAGCATGACTACATCCTGAGAAGCTTAATACAGGAGCTGGAAGTACTACATTTTCCTCTGAAGGAACATAAGACTTGTATCCTTACAGAATCTATCAATCTGCAAGTCTACCAATCTACCAATGCCTCATTCTAGGCACATATTTACAACTATGAGCCATGCTGGGATGCTGTTACAAAGACTACCCCATGCTTTCCCCCTCCAGTTTTGTTTTGTTTTTTTTTTTTCTTGTGGTGTTGATTTCTAAAAGTCAGAGATATAATAGATTCACCATAATAAAATGTTCTGTTGTTTGGGTTTTTTTACCAGTGTTAAGTCTCTGAAATGTAGGGTAGCCATGTATTGATGGATCATTTATTCCAGTCCTATATATCAGTTGTACAAACAGAAAAAAGTCCCAAGGAACTGCAAAAACAGTTTCAGTCCTACATTCTTTAAGTCTCCACTGCATTTATTTATTATGCATCTCACACCATTTAAGTGATTTAATGGAGACTAAGCTTTCTGAAAAGATCTTTCTTGATGGATTACTGGTAGCATCTGCAAGAGGAAGCAGCTTTCTCAGAAGTTAATATCTTTCAACCTAGGATATATTTTAAAAATGAAATAAGGGAATGAACATACACTTCAGGCTGGATGCTACCAGCTTTTGATAATTTTGATAGGAAAAAACAGTTAATCAGGTGTTCTCCTGAAGCTTGCTTTCCAGCTGCCTGCAAACTTTCTCCTGCATATAAAGAATATCACATGCTTTTTTAGATATGAAATATTAATTTTATATCCATGTTATTCACGAATAGCAGTCAATAAAACAAACCTCTGACCAGTCAACCTGGTAATCTGTAAAACTACTGGATCTATCTCCTCAGTAATTTATTCTGGCCATTATTTACAGAAATAAATAGCCTTCCAATGCCTCTTCTGTCAGCAGCACAGGAAGCACTTCTTACTTCACAGTTCTTTTTTAAGTTAGAGTAGTTCTGCTAATTGTTTTCAATAGGCATCAAGAAAAAGTACAATATAGCAATGACTTTAAGCTCTGGAAAGGTACAAAATTATAATTCTCAGAAAAAGTATTTCTCTTTCCCATATTTTTCATGCAATCATTTGTTTTTATCAACAATAACAGTTGAAACAAGCAAAACTTCAAACTGAACATCCTAAAACCAGGTAAAAAAACAGTCTTTGATAAACTTGAATTAGGAAGATCAGAATACTCTCAAGATTCAACCAATTTGAATTGTTCAAAGCTTGAAAAAGAAGCTTCTGATTTTCCTACCAAAATTGGTAAAATTTGGAAGTCATTCTCTGTTCAAAACTAAAATCTGAATAATGCTCATTACTCTGTTTGCACTTGGAAGGGCACTAGGAGAGTCACCCAGACTATATTTGAAATTTTATGTGCTATTTTGCTATTACTGGATGAGCAGACAGGGATAAACTTTTGAATTACCTTAGCATGCAGAGAGCAGGCAGTGTCATAAATTACCCATGTTGTATTTAAAATCAAGCTTTACAAGCAGTATCCCTCTAGGGGCTGGACAAAATGGCTCTGAAACAGGAAAATTGAAAATGAGAAGCAGAATGTGGTGCAAGTATTAGTGTTGCAAGCTCTAGAAGTTTGTTTAATAGGAAATAAGTGCAATGTTTTATTGTATTTTATTATTGATTTCATAACCTTTCAGGGAAATAAAAGACAGAGGCAAACAGTTACATAAATAGAAATGAACCAAAAAGAAGAAAGAAATTGATTGCAAAACTAGATTTTTGTGTCTTCTTTCAGAGAAGAATGGATAAATTAAAAAAAAATGGATTTTTTTTTAAATTCAAAATACCAAGTTTAAAGCATGAGAACTGAATTGTCCTGATATTTTTTATATGGGTAATAAGTACAGATTGCTCTATGGGACATATTATTAGACTGCTAACTTTAAGTGAGGTAATGAACTGTTTTATCTCAATACTATTAAATTAATACTCCTCAGTACGATAATTAACAATTATGACAAAAGCACATAATTAAACTGCTCATTCAAAAAAAAAAGAAAAAGAATCCTATTAGTAAGAGAAAATTATTTAATAGGTTAAATGCCTTTAATCAATTTCAGTTTTAGAAGTCTATATCATTTATTAATATGTTTCAACTCAGTAAGTTGATAAGGCTCTCCATATCTGTAAAAGAACATTTTATTCTGCTTTAATAAAATTTATTTTCTTTTTATTATTTTGCACAATTCTATTTTCCTTCACTGTGATGGGTAGCATGTTAAAATTATTGAGGGGGGGGGGGTTACAAACTTTGTAAGTGCTTTTTTTTCAAGCTCTCTGTTTATATTTTAGAATAGAATCATAGAATAGTTAGTTTGGAAAGGATCTTAAGATCATCTAGTTACAACACCCCTTCCATGGGCAGGGACACCTCACACTAAACCATATCACCCAAGGCTCTGTCCAACCTGATCTTGAACACTGCCAGGGATGGAGCATTCACAACCACCCTGGGCAACCCATTCCAGTGCCTCACCACCCTCACAGGAAATAATTTCTTCCTTATATCCCATCTAAACTTCCCCTGTTTAAATTTTAACCCATTACCCCTTGTCCTGCCACTACAGTCCTTAATGAATAGTCTATCCCCAGCATCCCTATAGCCCCCCTTCAGATACCAAAAGGTTGCTATGAAGTCCCCACACAGCCTTCTCTTCTCCAGGCAGAACAGCCCCAGCTTTCTCAGCCTATCTTCATATGGGAGGTGCTCCAGTCCCCTGATCATCTTCGTGGCCCTCCTCTGGACTTGTTCCAACAATTCCATGTTCTTTTTTTGTTGAGGACACCAGAACTGTACACAATACTCCAGTTGAGGTCTCATGACAGCAGAGTAGAAGGGAGGATCACATCCTTTGACCTGCTGGTCAAGCTCCTTTTGATGCAGCCCAGGATACGGTTGGCTTTCTGGGCTGTGAGCACACACTGAAGCCGGATCATGGTAAGCTTCTCATCAACCAACACCCCCAAGTCCTTCTCTGCAAGGCTGCTCTGAGTCTCTTCTCTGCCCAACCTGTAGCTGTGCCTGGGATTGCTCTGACCCAGGTGTAGGACATTGCACTTCTCAGGGTTAAACTTCATAAGGTTGGCATCAGTCCACCTCTCAAGCATGTCAAGGTCCCTCTGGATGGCATTCCTTCCCTCCAGCGTATCAACCGAACCACACAGCTTGGTGTCATCGGCAAACTTGGTGAGGGTGCACTCAATCCCACTGTCCATGTCAGTGACAAAGATGTTGAACAAGACCGGTCCGAACACTGATCTCTGAGGGACACCACTCGTACTGGTCTCCAGCTAGACATTTAGCCATTGACCACAACTCTTTGTGTGTGGACAGCCAGCCAGGTCTTTATTCACTGGGTGGTCCACCTAGAAAACTGATCTCTCTTCAATTTAGAGACAAGGATGTCATGTGGAACTGTGTCAAACGCTTTGCACTAGTCCAGGTAGATGACGCGTCAACTGCTCTACCCCTGTCCATCAGTTCCGTAGCCCCATCATAGAAGGCCATATAATTGGTCAGGCAGGATTTCCCCTTAGTGAAGCCATGCTGGCTGTCACCAACCTCCTTGCTGTTTTTCAAGTGCCTTAGCATGCCTTCCAGGAGAATCTGCTCCAAGATTTTGCCAGGCACAGAGGTGAGACTGAGTGGTTTGTAGTTCCCCGGGTCATCCATTTTCCCCTTCTTGTAAATGGGGATTTTTTCTATTTCAGTTTAGGAAAGTATGTTGGTTTGTTTCCTCATGCACATAGCAGCTCTCCTGGAAAGAAAAAAACGTCAAAGAGAAAATCTTATATACAAAATGAGATGAAATTAGGTAGGTATGATAAGGAAAACTGGTTTAAACTCTGTCTTTAAAAATGTCAAACCACTGTGCTGCTCCATGAAATATTAAAGTTTGAACTCAAACATTCTTATAGTTTGCTGTCTAATCACAGTCTAACATCTGGGCAGATATAATCTATCACTTTCTCTTGAAAATATTTTTATTCATATATATACTAGAAATTACTTGACATATTGTAGGGAGGAGACAATAACTCCCTTCTCCTTATGTACCATCCACTCTGCATTTTCACAAGAGTAAGACTTTTAGTCCTCTCTGTTTTGCAGTTTGCTGTTTTAGTTAAATACAGAGGAGCTTCTGTACTTCAGCGCTGAGCTGAGCTCCACTCCATAGAAAGGGCAAGCTATGGTCATTCTTTTTTTTAATGTGCATAAAAAACTCTACACTGTTGCAAGATAATGGAATATGGATTTTTTTTTTTAATTTATCAAGATAACTGTTCACTGAACAAAAATCTGAGTAAAACTTTACAGATTATAACTTATAGAAAATGTTCTTTTATCGTTCAGTATTTTCCTTACTGCTTCTATATTCAGAACAGCGTATATTTATCGGAGATAATAATGTCTTTCACTGATAACATTAAGTCACTGAAAAAGGAGCAACAAATACAAGTTCATTGTCAATTTCATTTTTAAGTATCTCATCTATTTAAAAATAGGTATGAATAACATTATTCCAGGTATCTATTTATTTATAAAGAAGAGATCTGGATGGGGACACAAAGTAATGAATGCAGCAGAAGCAATGAATTGAAGCAGAAGCAATGAAAGCTGTTCCTTGAGGTTTAAACCATTATACATTGAGGAGTATGCAATTTGGAGATGGAATAGTGCATGCTCATTGTGAAACTTTCCTGTAGTATAGGAAGCCTATATTTAGTCAATCCAGTTAAAATGTAAGGAAGAAGTTTTCATTCTTCCTGTGACACAGATATAATGGTGTTCCAAGGGGAAAGGGGGGGGGGAAGCTTTGAAAGCTAACAAATAGTCATTTGTCTTGACAAATAGACATCATTATGGTTCAAGAGCTTAGTAATATTGGCATAAATGGGAGAATACAGACCAGCACCCAGGCAGCCCTGGGTGGGAAAGAATAGGAGCCCCTCCACATGACTGGATTTCTGTATCTAGCTTCGTTACTGGGTAGCTTGATGCCTGCCCAGGCAGTACTTGGCAGGTTATTTCACCTCCCCGTTTTCTCTTTCTCATCTGTAAAGTAGGGAAGTTGAAGTAATGAGATCCTGGTATAGAGCAGTAGCTTTGTGTCTGAACAGGAAAGTTAACTTCTTAAAAACATTAAGAAATTAATTAAAAATTACTTAAATATGACTTGTGTATGAGGAGAGATTGACTTAAGGGAAGTATGGGACTGAGTTAGAGACCCTTTCTAAACTGGAAAAAATTCTGGAACTGGAATAAAGATGACCATACTTACCAAAAATAATGAAACATGCTTTGGGAAGCAGTTAACTTTGGGAAGAGTTCTGCCACTACTAAAAGTGAGTTTTGGAAAAAGGTCTGGGAGCTAAGGTCCTGTCTTTCATATATGCTTTGATCCAAATTCCTTTGAAGGTTTGAAATAATGAATTAAAGAGCACCTTTCAAAACCAAACAAGTCAAATGGGGAAGTGTTAATACAGATATTTCTTTATATCTATTTTTCTTTCAAATAACATCAGTAGTGCCAGGAGCTCTTCTGATTAATAAAGTCCAGAGGTTTGAACTACCTGCTCCTATCAATAAACATTCTTCAGCAAAGGCAGGTAATATTTTCCTTAACTATAAAAATAACAGGAGGGAAAAAAAGAATCTTAAACTTTTTTTCTGAGTTTTTTTTTTCTATTTTCAACAATTGTCAAAGTTTTCCTAAGTTTCCACTAGCAATTTATTTTTTTGTTCTTTGTAATCACCATTATGCAACTTTTGATAGGTTGGTCTGCATAAATTAATGAAAAGCAATATGATGAAATACATACTGTCAATTCCAAGTCACTTGCTAAGTGGCTCACCATGAATTAGTCAATTAGAATAGACAGGTTTCCAATACACTGAATCAAAGCCAGACTTCCATACACATTTTATATATTTAATTTACTGAGGTAATTTACAGCTATAAGTGGGATAAATATTAAGGACTTTCTCTCTTTCAGAATTCCAAGTAAATTTTACCTGCACAAATAGCAACACTTCTATAGAGGAAAATGAGAATTTCCACCCTGTTTTGAAAGTGAACATAGCTTTCTCCACTAATCTTTGTTAGTTCTTTTGCATCAGATGTACATAAAATGCCTAGGACATTGCATGCAGAGGAAGAATGCACATGTCCAAAAGGTAGAGAAGTTACTTTAAACACAAATTTCAAAAAATAAAAAATGTCTGAATAATAAATTGTTGTTATGGACTCAGCCTTGCACTCACTTGAAATTCTAAAAGAGTTGAGTGTAATAAATCAATACGTCACCAGTGTGAACAAGATTTTCACACTGAAAGTGAATTATTTGTCAGTAAGTTTTTGGTATAAGGTTCTTTTCAGACTGAATGCATATTTCTCAGAAACAGGGAGATTGTTTTGTTTTGGGTAGGGCTTTTTTTTGGGGGGGTATTTTGATTTGGCTTGGGTTTTTGTGGGTTTTCGGGGGGGGGGGGGGTTATTTTTTAGCAAACCTGTTAGTGGGAATTACATGTTAGGCAGCTTGTGTCTTACAACTTCTTAACAGCCAATGAGATACGGGTTGACCTTTTCCTCCTATTACTTTTAGGAGTTCTGACTGGATGTTTTAATGACTGGAAAGGTTTTTTAATAACTTGATTTAGAACTTACAGACTCTTAAATATTGGAAAGAAAGCTTTAGCATCCTTTCTTGAGGTGAAAGAGGCTTACCATTTATTGTGTTGCATGTTTTCAGTCTGCCCAGATATACAACAGCAAAGAAGTCCTTGATGCACCAAATCACGAGCTGTGAGGTAGTAAGAGTAAAAAGTGTCCTTTCAATGATTTATTTTAAAACTCATAAAAGATTAGCAACACAAATGTGTTGCAAAAAAAAAAATATATATAATATACTTAAATAACACAAAATCTAATGTCTAGTGAAAACTGAGCTTCTGTAAAATTTGGGAATACTGGGTTGTTAATCTGGAATCCACAGAGATATCCACATAAAATAATGTGTGCAGGTTTTACAGGAAAAAGAACATAGCAAAAATAATTTATAGGTTCTAAAAAGAAAAAATATTGTGCTAAATTTTCAAGTATTTTTAAAGAATTAAAAACTCTCTATTTATGTAAATAGATTTTGAGATTAAAAAATGTTAATTTAAAAAGATTTTTTCAAAAATATCTAATATTTCTGTTTAAAATAATTAAAAATATTTTTTTCCAGAATACCGCATTCAAACACAGCCATATTTTTAATATAGCTATGACAATATTGAGTAAAAACCATTTAAATCAGAATTTACTAAATGCTGTTACATAACCATCAGAGGTACTTTCTATTCTAAACTCTTAAAGGACATTGAAGCAATACAAGGTTGTGGGTAAGCAACTTTTTCATAGCTATACCTGTATAAACCCAGTGCCTAGAGTACTTCTAAATTATCCATCTGTATAACCTTAGTAATGTAATGACCCAAGGAAATTTGTAAATCTGACCTCTGCAAGTTTGATACCACTTTTTGTATACGTTTGTAATATATGAGGTCTCAGCAGGGCTGTTGGTAGTGCTTTGTTAGTTCATTTACAGGTTTTCCATCTTGACAACATTTTCATTGCTTTCAGCTCCTGAAGGGCCATGTCATGAGATTATTGAGGACCTGTTGCAGAAAATTGCCTTAAAGCTCTTTAATAAATACTGGGGAACTGGAATTTGCTGTTGTTATGGTATATAGAGAAAGTTTTAACTGACAGTACAAAGTGAAACTGTCATGGTTCTTACAATTAGAGCTCTAGTTCTTTAATGTAAGTTTAGGATTACAACTTTGGTATTAAAATTAGTGGATCAGTCATTTGGAAGTGTCAGTAATATTTTTGTTAAAATGCCCAAAGGCCTCGTTTGACAGAAATGGAGGTTATGCAGCCACAAAACCAGATTATTGTGTTTACCAGCTCTCTGCTTTAAGAAACAGGGGAGAAAAAACGGAACAGAAACTATTATATTTTGCAATAACCAAAAATTTCTTGGTGTGCTACCTTCATGATGTAGACTAAGCCTAAAGCAAGGAATAGAGGATCTTATTTTTCAGCACCGAATTTACTTTCAATGATACTAGGACTTGTCAGGTATATTCCCTAGAGATGAAACTTTTATTATATTTTATCTTTCCAACATTTTAATTTGAGACAGACAGAATCAGTAAAGTGGCTATGAAGTAACTCAAATGTCTAATCCATGAAGAATTTGAAGAAATACCTTAGAAATACATTTGGGATTGATAAATCTAAACCGGTGTATATGCTTTCTCATCCCTGTGTGAAATGCTTTCATCCAATATGCTTTCTCATCCCTGTGTGAAATGCTCTCATCCACAAATCTTTCTTTTTATTTGTTTTATTTCCCATTTGTATGGCAAGGTTAAGAAAAACTTTGTTATTAATTAAGCTTAACTTCTTCTAAAAAGTTAATTCAAACTAGTTCCTCAAACTCTTGAATCTTGAAGAATCTCATACAGTATAAGAACAACTCTATCTATTCTGCAGTCCTGCCCCAACAGAAAAAAGTACCTCCCACAGTGAATATGTTTGCAAAAGCATTACTGACATTAAAGTGGACTCCATAAGAGATTCACAATTTCTTATTGAATATTGTCCTGGGTTCAGCAGTAGCAGTCATGTTTTTTCCTTTGTGGTAGCTGGTGCAGTGCTGTGTTTTGACTTCCAGCCTGAGAACAGTGTTGGTGAAGCCGATGTTTTCAGTTGTTGCTAAGTGATGTTTACCCTGACCAAGGACTTTGTGAGGCTCATGCTCTGCCAGGGAGGAGGGGAAGCTGTGAGGAAGCAGAGATGGGGCGCCTGACCTGGGCTAGCCAGGGAGGTATTCCATACCACAGCACGTCATGGCCGGGGTGAGGGGTGACTGGGAGTTACCCGGAAGGACATGGGCTTCCGAGTGGAACTCGTTTTCTTGGCCGGTGGTATCGTATTCTCTTCCCTTGTTATTTTCCTTTATCATTGTTGTAGTTGATAGTAGCGGTGGTGATTTGTGTTGTACATTGGTTGCTGGACTGTTCTTGTCTCAACCCGTAGGAGTTGCACTCTTTCGATCCTCCTCCCTGTTCCTTCGGGAGCGGGGAAGGGGAGAGCCCCAGTGAGGGGGGGGGACACGGACCTCGATTGTTGTCAGCTCGGCACCACTCACTGGGAGTGAGTGAACAAGTTGCCTGACTGGGTTTAAACCACGACAAATATTTAAGCACATTTTAAAAAAAATCCAAGAAAGCCTACAGAATACATGTTTTTATACTGTCTTTTGTTGCCCGTTTTCATTTCATGCATATATATAATTTTGATATTGTACTTTTTTTTAAGGCACAATATGTACATTTATCTGTAAAGGAGACAGTACTCAATGAGACCAGAGATTTTATTACAGAATAATTTTGCCTATTGCATAGTTACTGTCCAGCATTCATGGATGCCTTATTGTTATATAACAGTAACAGTCAGAGCTTAAAATGAGTCTTTTTGTGGTTTTGTGGGGTTTCCTGGAGTCTGGACCAGAACATCTTTTGAGGTCCCATCCAACCTGGGTTGCTCTATAATTCCATGATTATATGATTTTTTACAAAGTTGTAAAATTTGTTATAGCAGAAAAGTAATAAAACTAATGAAAAGACACATGCCAAATCACAAAACTAGAATCATAAAGGTTGAACAGAGAATTGGGCTGCATTTGGGGATCACTTAAATGATGAAGCATGTGAGCTGGCAGAAAGTCTTGAGGATTATGGAAAAGATGCACTCAGCTGAAAAGGTGACTGAGCCATCTTGAATAAAATCTTCTCCAGCCCAGAAAGAACAGTAACATCAGCTGCAGAGACAGCGGGTGGCAGGCCTTCCTAACCGGAAAAAAAAAAACAACAAACTTGCTTAAGTGGTTTAATAAATTATTAGTAAGCCTGTTGTAGTTTCTAGCCTGGAAGTGCAAACACAGCAACAAGCTGCTTTTACAGTCTAGCTTTTACTTGGTTTTACCTGAATCAAAATCCAAATTTGTTCACAGCTTTGAGTCTTTCAGCCATTTTTTCATGGAAATTGGAAGAAAGAAGTAAGGACAAGGCAGTCCTGTTTCAATGGGCTTCAGAGGCTCTATTTATTCTATTTGACAGATTCCACCACTTCCAAAGTTGTCCTTTGGTTTATATGTAAGAAGCATTCCCCACAACATTGCAAAATGTCAAAACCAGAAAATGAGTGAACAAGAATAAGTTTCTTCTATACCACTCAAGCTTTTAAACAATATATCTTTCACTGTACCTCTAGACTACTTTAGAATAGTAACTGAAAAACTAAAAAGAACCACTTGCAAGTTCAATCTAACACGATTAATTTCTGACTCAAGTCTGAGGCGTTCCAATATTAATATCAGCAAGTATGAGTTTTAAGTAAGTTCATCTAGAAATATTTGCCTGTTTTCAACAATTAAATTTCACCTTCTTTGCTAACAGACTGCATGGTGCTCATAGCAGCTCTAAAAAAAAAAAACCCAAAACACACTTTATTTTACCTTACCACAGACCTTTTCCAGAAAAAAAAAAAAAATACTCAAATCTAATATAATTAATATAACAGTTTCAGAGGCTTAGTCACAAAACTGGACTAAGCAGTTTGCTGATGATCTATCAAGTTATAAAATGTTGGTGCACGTAGTAGCTTTACTTATTGCACATGAATGCATGCAATTTCACACACTAGTGTCTTATCTTGGGGTTGCTGTTAACAGATGTTTGGCTTTTTCTGTGACAAATATATGTATAAAATTAGCTGGGCACAAAGAGGATGATTCATGCTAAAAATATCCACTCCCGATTGTTATTGTCTATGAGAACTGCGAAAGAGTAAGAATTCCTTAAGAGAGAAATCCAATGGAAGTCTAGTTCAAAAAAAACCTCACAAAACCTCTTTTTCCTTAGCTTCCAAAATGCATCATCATTGTTAATTATCCACATCAACCTGTTCATATACAAGAAACTGTCATTAAGATATCCCCTACAAATGGTATGAGTTATGGAAAGGGATTTATAAAAGCATTTTCTGTAGAGGAAACTCTATGAACAGCAGCAGGGAAACTATGATGAAAATCAGTGAAGCTTTCCTAGTCCGAAAGGTGTCAGCTCAGTAGACACTGAAGCTATTTCTGAAATACAAGTAAATAATAAAGATGACCCAGAGGTATATTTTTTACTCCAGGCTGTCACTATTTGGATAAGGAATTGAAAATCTATGAGAGGAATGCAGATAGAAACTAAAATCATATTTGGATTTAACAGCAACAAAAATTGTTGACTGAAACTAGGTAAGAAGGATGTTAAAGGAGTTAAATGGAAATAATAACCAAGAATAGTTGGAGATTATTATAAAATAATAACCTGCGGAATCTTTATGTTAGATTTTATTTAACAGGTTATTACCAGAGTGAAATTGTAGATTACTACAGAGATCTTTAAACTATCATTTCTGGCTAAAGCAAATTTGAAAGCCTACCACAGAGACGTCACAGGGTATTGAGTTTCTAGTGAAGTTCACCAGGATAAAAATGAAAAGATCACAGAGAAAAATTTCCAGAAATACTCATAATAGCTTGTTTCTTTTCCTAAAGAAAAGAATTATGAAATAAATAACATTCCATTAAGCCTAGATACAAGTTAGACCTTTTGTAGAAATGGCTGAAAGCAACTGGTTGTATTGCTATTCATGAAACTGATCACAAATTTACAAAGGAATACACTGACCACTTAAACATAACAGAATTGCTAGCCAAGTTTGAAAACATTAGACTCTTCTCTGGTACAAGAAGATAACAGCTTCTGGCACATCTGCTTGCTCCTTTCCATATCTCTAACCTTCACTCTGCCTTCCATACTGTCTTTTCTCCTCTTTCCATAACCTGCATTCTGTTCTCATTACCTTGCCTTGGTACCATTTGCTCTCTCTTATGTATACTGAGTATTCTTTTCTTACCAAAAAAGTAATAGATTCAAAAATGTCACTTCCATTTAATCTCCGGGAAGGATAGTCACAATAAACACTTTATGGTTAAAGAAAAGCACAACATCCTGTGAGAATTTTTATGTTTTATGTTTTCCTAATAGTTAGGTTCTGAGCACCATCAGTACAAAGAAATGAGCCATTTTTCAATCTGTTGTTCTCAATCACTGTGTCATGAATAAACTGACCAGTTATTAGCCAGCTGCAAATTAGGAAAGACATGAGAGACAATGGACAGATTTGACAGCACAGTGAGAAAGACAGTACTCCAGGCATGATTCCCATTTCTTTGAAGTTCTAAGGAAAAGGTCAAGTTCTAAGAAAGCTAAGGGAGATAACTCAGGAACGCTACCTTATGTAGAACTAAAATTTATCTCAGTCTAACTATCTCTTTTAATTATCCTGGTATCTTGCATATTACAACACATGCCTACAAAATATGGGATTTCTTAAAATAAGTGACAGTAGCATCCAACAAAGATGTAGGAAAACTAATATTTTTAACAAAACTTTTAAGTGATTGGGTTTTTCCGTTGGCTTGATTGGATCAGATATTCTTTGTGGTTTTTTGCTGCTACAGTTGTCGCTAAAGCACAGACACAGGAGCTACAGGAGCATTTCTAGTTAGAGACATACAGAATCATAGAACGGTTTGGGTTGGAAGGGACCTTAAAGATCATCAAGTTCCAACACCCTGCCATAGGTAGGGCTATCCTCCACTAGATCAGCTTGCTCAAAACACTGTCCAGCCTGGCCTTGGATGCTTCCAGGAATAAGGCATGCCCATTCAAACTTGAAAACATATTGCCCATTGTCCTGGGTTCAGCAGTAGCAGTCATTTTCCTCCTTCTTAGTAGCTGGTGCAGTGCTGTGGTTTTGACTTTCAGCCTGGGAACAATGCTGATAACACCAACGTTTTTAGCTGTTGCTAAGTAATGTTTACTCTGACCAAGGACTTTCTGCGTCTCATGCTCTGCAGGGAGGAGGGGAAGCCGGGGGGAAGCAGAGACAGGACACCTGACCCAGACTAGTCAAAGGGGTATGCCATACCACAGCACATCATTCCCAGGTTATATAAACTGAGGGCAGTTACCCAGAAGGGCGAGATTGCTGCTCGGGTGAGGCTGGGCATCGGTTGGCAGTTGGTGAGCAGTTGTGTTCTCTTCCCTTGTTATTTCCCTTATCACTATTATTATTGGTGGTAGCACCAGTGGTTTGTGTTATACCTTAGTTACTGGGCTGTTCTTATCTCAACCCGTGGGAGTTACATTCTTACAATTCTCCTTCCCATCCCTCAGGGAGCAGGGTGGGGGGAGGAATAATGGGGAGAGTGAGCATGTGGCTGGGTGGTTTTGGGTTGCTGGCTGGGCTTAAACAACAGTTCTTTGTGGCGACAAAGATGGGACATGACAGGAAGGGTTGAGAAAATGACAGATCTGACTAGAGTGTGTCTAATCGTATTCATGATAACCATTCATTGTTTCGGATTAATAGTCACTCATCACAATGCTGATTTATTGGCTCTCAAAGTTGTTACTCTTGATCTCAGAGTTTCAGCATATTGTACCTTACTTACAGCCAGTATTTGCTGGTTTAGTGTTTATCGGCTCTGGGGGGGGCTGGGCAACTGACAGGCCCAGGGGTGTAAACACAGCCCTACCATCTGCCATGGCTGATTCAGTCTGCACTGGAACAGGGGCAAGTTCCAAAACACCTGCAATATATGACATTATTGTGTGGGGTGATACAGCGGAAGAAGTCTTTGAGAAAGGGAGGAAAATAATCCAAATCCTGCTGAAAGCTGGTTTTGCCATAAAATGGAGTAGGGTCAAAGGATCTGCACAGGAGAGTCAGTCTTTGGAAATAAAATGACAAGATGGACATCACCAGATCCCCACAGATGTGATCAGCAAGATAATAGCAATGCCTCCACCAACCAATCAGAAAGAAACACAAGCGTTCTTAGGGGTTCTGAAGAATGCACATCCCAAACTACAGTTCGATTGTAAGCCCTCTCTATCATGTGACCTGGAAGAAGAATAATTTCAAATGAAGCCCTGAGCAACAACAAGCCTTTGAACAAATTAAACAAGAGACAGTTCATGCAGTGGCCCTTGGACCAGTCTGGACCAAGCCAGATGTTAAAAATGTGCTCTACACCACAGCTGGGGAGAATGGTCCTACCTGGAGCCTCTGGCAGAAAGCTCCAGGGGAGACTCAAAGTAGACCCCTCGGCTTTTGGAGTTGGGGATACAAGGGATCTGAGGCCAGCTATACCCCAACTGAGAAAGAGATACTGGCAGCCTATGAAGGGGTTCGAGCTGCTTTGGAAGTGACTGGCACTGAAGCACAGCTCCACCTGGCACCCTGGTTGCCCATGCTGGACTGGATGTTCAAAGGCAGGGTCTCCTCTACACATCATGCAAGTGATGCTACATGAAGTAAATGAGCTGCACTAATTACACAACGAACTCGAATAGGATATCTCAGTCATCCAGGCATTCTAGAAGTCATCATGGACTGGCCAGAGGGCAAAGATTTTGGAATGTCACCAGAGGAGGAGGTGATGCGTGCTCAAGAGGCCCCACCATATAATAAACTGTCAGAAAGTGAAAAGCAGTATGCCTTATTTACTGATGAGTCCTGCTGCATTGTAGGAAAGTATTGGAGATGGAAGTCAGCTGTATGGAGTCCTGGACAACAAGTCGCAGATACTGCTGAAGGAGAGTGTGAATCGAGTCAGTTTGCAGAGGTGAAAGCCATCCAGCTGACCCTGGACATTGCTGAACGAGAAAAGTGGCCAGTACTTTATCTCTATACTGACTCATGGATGGTGGCAAATGCTCTGTGGGTGTGGTTGCAGCAATGGAAGCAGAGCAGCTGGCAACGCAGAGGTAAATCCATCTGGGCTGCTGCACTGTGGCAAGATATCGCTGCCTGGGTACAGAACCTGGTGGTGAAGGTACGTCATGTAGATTCTCATGTACACAAGAGTCAGGCCACTGAGGAAGACCAGAACAACCAACAAGTGGATAAAGCAGCTAAGATTGAAGTGGCTCAGATGGACTTAGATTGGCAACATAAAGGTGAATTATTTTTGGCCCGGTGGGCCCATGGCACTTCAGGCCATCAGGGCAGAGATGCAGCATACAGATGGGCTCATGATCGAGGGGTGGGCTTAACAATGGACACTCTTGCCCAGGTTGTTCATGAGTGTGAAACATTTTGCTGCAATTAAACAAGCTAAATGGTTAAAGCCTCTTTGGTATGGAGGACGATGGCTGAAGCATAAATATGGGGAGGCCTGACAGATTGATTATACCACACTCCCACCAACATGCCGAGGCAAGCAGCATGTGTTTACCATGGTGGAAGCAACCATCGGATGGCTGGAAACATGCACTGTGCCCCACACCACTGCCCGGAACACTATCCTGGGCCTTGAGAAACAAATCTTGTGGTGACATGGCACACCAGGGAGAACTGAGTTAGACAATGGGACTCATTTCTGGAACAACCTTATAGATATTTGGGTGAAAGAGTAGGGCACTGAGTGGGTATATCACATCCCCTACCATGCACCAGCCCCTGGGAAAATCAAATGGTACAATGGGCTGTTAAAAACTACACTGAGAGCAATGGGTGGTGGGACTTTCAAACATTGGAATACACCCGTACCAAAGGCCACTGGCTGGTCAACACCAGAGGAGGGGAAGCCGGGACGAAGCAGAGACAGGACACCTGACCCAAACTAGTCAAAGGGGTATGCCATACCACAGCACATCATGCCCAGTATATAAACTGGGGGAAGTTACCCAGAAGGGCAAGATTGCTGCTCGGGTGAGGCTGGGTATCTGTTGGCAGTTGGTGAGCAGTTGTATTCTCTTCCCTTGTTATTTCCCTTATTATTATTATTGGTGGTAGCAGCAGTGGTTTTGTATTATGCCTTATTTACTGGACTGTTCTTATCTCAACCCATGGTAGCTACATTTTTTCAATTCTCCTTCCTATCCCTCCGGGAGTGTGGGGAGGAAGAACGGGGGGAGTGACTGATCGGCTGTGTGGTTCTGAGTTATCAGCTGGGCTTAAACTACTACTCCCAGAATGTTCACATCTCTTTGTCTGAAGTTTTCATTTTGGAAACTTTTGTTGTTTTCCAAATTATACATTTCCATATCTGTTTTACCATCCATGACAGATATATTCTATAGACAGTCACACCTAGAATGTTTTCAGTATTATAATCTTTTGATTTAACATTTTCAACATGCATTTGACACTAGAATTTATTCTGGCTGTTTGAAACATATCTTGCTTTAGAATATTAACAAGCACAGAGTGACAGATTTTATTTTATAGTAGTTTCAAAGAGATTTGTTTTGCTCTATAGCAAGACACGGATGATGAATGACAAATTATGTTATTATCTCAACTGCATATATAAAATAGAGGTGTTAACATGTCTGGTATTGCTAGAGACAGGATAGACAAGTGGAAATGGACAATAAGGAAGAAAAACGCCATGTGAATGTTCTGTATCATTTGATGGAGGTAAATGTTCAAGAGATTCCATATTTTTGCTGTCAGTTCTTTCAAAAACTACCTGCTTCACAACATACAGTGAATTCTGAATATGTTCTCCCTTTTCAATGAAGAGGCTTGTCTTCAACAAAAACATTTCATTTAATTTTGATGACATATTTAAATTTATTTTCAAAGTGCTTTTATAATTATGGAAGAAGTCAGACTGGCTTCTATGAATTTACACAGGATTTAAAAACAAAAGAAACCCTTTAATCATTAAGTTGCTGAGTAAGGCTTCTTATGTGGATCTTCACAAAGATCCTCCTTTGAATAGGGAGGATGTCTTTTTGTATTTATTTGACAAGAAAATAGGAATTTATGCTTTTTTATCCGAAAAAAAAATTGTTCTGCTTCTGTTTCAGAGATGTAGCAAAATAGAACCCAATCAAATAAAAAAGGACACACTTCACTGGCTGGCTATGCAAGCCTTATCCAGTAACATTTACACAAAAGTTATAATTCATTTAAAAATGCCTAATCATAAACAGTTCAGCAATCATTGACACTTTTACTCAACATTATTACAATTATAATCTTCTCCAAGGTTTCAATGTAAGTTTACCCTATTATTAGGTTATTTTTCATGTTTTGAGCTGAATGAAATACCTCAAAATGCTAAGTTGTTTCAGTTATTTTATTTTTTCATTGAAATAAGCCATTTAATAAATTCCTGAAATCAGTCAATCCATATTGAATAATCTACACAGAATTTTAATTAAAGACATAATCTATGTTCGTGTAGCTTTTCAAATTAGCAGTTAAATTACATGAAGACAAATATTTTATATATAGAAGTTTCATGTATGTATATGAGTTTTAAACTTGCCAAAAAAAATTGTCACATCTATCAGAGCCTTGCCAGGTGTGAAGTAGCTCAGGGTGCTCTAAAAATATACTCTAACAAAAAAAGGATAATACATACCACTTGAGAAAGAGAGTTTAGGAGTAAAGTATTTTTCCAGCTGGCATCTTGCTCTTGTGTTTTCTTATTAGAGCTTTAGCTTCTGTGTGGTTATTAATCAGTGAGTATTTCAGAGTCTGGATGATAACTTCCTCATGCAAATGGTGGATGAGCCGACCAGGAGAGGAGCGCTGCTGGATCTCATCCTCACTAACAAGGAGGGTCTGGTTGAAGCAGTAAGAGTTGAGGGCTGCCTTGGTTGCAGCGACCATGAGATGGTGGAGTTCAGGATCTTGTGTGGTAGGACTAGTAGAATACCAAGTAGAATTGCAACCCTGGACTTTAGCAGGGCAAACTTTGGCCTTTTCAAGCAATTGTTAGGGGAAAACCCATGGGCAAGGCTGCTTGAAGGTAAAGGGGCCCAAGATAGTTGGTTGACATTCAAGGATTGCTTTTTCCGAGCTCAAGATCGGAGCATCCCGACACGTAGGAAGTCAAGGAAGAGGGCCAGGAGACCTGCATGGATAAATAGGGAATTGCTGGGTATGCTCAAGTGGAAGAGGAGAGTTTACAGGTCATGGAAGGAGGGGCTGGCCACTTGGGAGGAATATAAGGCTGCTGCTAGAGGATGTAGGAAGGCAGCTAGGAGGACTAAGGCATCCTTAGAATTAAACCTGGCAAGAAGGGTCAAGGACAGCAAAAAGAGCTTTTTCAAATACACGGCAGACAAAACTAACACCAGAGGCAATGTAGGCCCACTGATGAACGGGATGGGTGCCCTGGTGACAGAAGATACAGAGATGGCAGAGTTACTGAATGCCTTGTCTCTGTCTACTCTGCTGCAGGCAGTCCTGAAGAGCCCTGTACCCCTGAGATCTTAGATGAAGTCAGGTCAACGGAGCGGTTTGCCTTAGTCAATGAGGAATGGGTTAGAGATCAGTTGAGCAATCTGGACATCCATAAATCCATGGGTCCAGATGGGATGCACCCGCGGGTGCTGAGGGAACTGGCGGAAGTCATTGCTAGACCTCTCTCCATCATCTTTACCAAGTCTTGGGAAATGGGAGAGGTGCCTGAGGACTGGAGGAAAGCAAATGTCACTCCAGTCTTCAAAAAGGGCAAGAAGGAGGACCCAGGTAACTATAGACCGGTCAGCCTCACCTCCATCCCTGGGAAAGTGATGGAACACCTTATCCTTGGTGCCATCTTAAGGCATATCAAGGATAAGAGGGTTATGAGGGGCAGTCAACATGGCTTCACCAGGGGGAAATCATGTTTGACCAATCTCTTAGCCTTTTATGAGGAAATAACACGTTGGATGGATGATGGCAGAGCGGTGGATGTGGTCTACCTTGACTTCAGCAAAGCATTTGACACAGTCTCCCACAGCATCCTCACAGCTAAATTGAGGAAGTGTGGACTGGATGATCAGGTAGTGAGGTGGACTGCGAACTGGCTGAAGGAGAGAAGCCAGAGAGTTGTAGTCTATGGGGCTGAGTCTAGTTGGAGGCCTGTAACTAGTGGAGTGCCTCAAGGGTCAGTACTGGGACCGGTATGGAAGGGGGGGTGGTTAGTAGGTCGAGAGAGGTCCTCCTTCCCCTCTACTCTGCCCTGGTGAGACCCCATCTGGAATATTGTGTCCAGCTCTGGGCCCCTCAGTTCAAGAGGGACAGAGAGGTGCTGGAGAGAGTCCAGCGCAGGGCAACGAAGATGATTAAGGGAGTGGAGCATCTCCCTTATGAGGAAAGACTGAGGGAGCTGGGTCTCTATAGTTTGGAGGAGACTGAGGGGTGACCTTATAAGTGTCTATAAATATATAAAGGGGGAGTGTCACGAGGATGGAGCTAGGCTCTACTCAGTGGCAAACAATGATAGGACAAGGGGTAATGGGTACAAACTGGAGCACAAGAGGTTCCACTTAAACTTGAGAAGAAACTTCTTCTCAGTGAGGGTGACAGAACAGTGGAACAGGCTGCCCAGGGAGGTTGTGGAGTCTCCTTCCCTGGAGACATTCAAAACCCACCTGGACACATTCCTGTGCAACATTATCTAGGTGTTCCTGCTCCGGCAGGGGGATTGGACTAGATGATCTTTCGAGGTCCCTTCCAATCTCTAGCATACTGTGATACTGTGATACCTGCAAGTGGTATTTTATTCTTGGACAATACAGTTGAGAATCTATGTGAAAAGCAAAGTTTTCATGAAAGGAGACTGTAGAATCATATCTTTAAAATTCAGTATGATCAATAAGTACTGAAATTATCTTTGTTCTCTTTAACAAGTCAATAATTTCTGTGCTGATTTAGAGGAAGTTTTACCCATGTTTGGCCAGACAGATTTAAGGATGTGTCATGGTTTAACCCCAGGCCTTAAATCTGAACCCTACAGTCTATCCCCCACCCTGCCCTTTCTCCTGGAGGGATGGGGAGGAGAATCTAAAGAATGCAACTCCCATGGGTTGAGATAAGAACAGCCCAGTAACTAAGGTATAACACAAACCACTACTGCTGCCACCAATAATAATAGTGATAAGTGAAATAACAAGGGAAGAGAATACAATATCACCCCTCGAAACCCAGCCGGACTGAGAAGTGAACCAGCCCTTCTTTTTAACTCCCAGTTACATCCCATGCATGTCGTGCTGTGGTATGGAATACCTCTTTGGCTAGTTTGGGTCAGATGTCCTGTCTCTGCTTCCTCCCGGCTTCCCCTCCTCCCTGGCAGAGCATGAGACTCAGAAAGTCCTTGGTCAGACTAAACATTTGAGCAGTAACTAAAAACATTGGTGTTATCAGCACTGTTCCCAGGCTGCAAGTCAAAAACCACAGCACTGCACCAGCTACTAAGAAGGAGAAAAAAAAATGACTGCTACTGCTGAACCCAGGACAGGATGCAAAAACACTCAAAAGGGAAGAGGTGGCATCTAAAAATATCAATTACTAGTTCAACTAGAGATGTTACGTTTTTTTCAGGAAATGAGCAGTCGCTGCTGTGACAATGTAGAATTCCATAATACCTAAGGTGCAGGTCTAATTCCAAGGTGGCTAAATGTTTATCAAGGATGAACTCTGTTGTCAACATTTGGTGTAATCTTGAGTCAATGCCATCCTAATAATGCTAGGTACAGAAGTCAAAATTTCAAATTTCAAAGTCTCATTGCTTGCTTCTGATTTACCACTGGTATATATTTTGCTGCCTCATTAATCCCAGTCAGAATTATGCTGCATAATTTTGGGAATTTTCTCTGATCAATCATTTATAGGGGTAACTGGAGCAAAACCAAGATATTCCCTTTAAACTCACTGCAATGGTATCCTCTATCAGTTATCTGCCATTATAGGTATGTAATGTGTAATACAGTGCAATTTCAGAGTGATCAAGTATCTAATAATTTATTATTTTTAATATTTCTTTAATATTATTTCCATGCACACACACATTTATTAAAGGAAAAAGAGCTATTGTTGAACTTTCCATAGTGAGGAAAAATTTAAATCAGCAATTGTCCTTTAAAAATACAATGCCAGCTTGTCACTTGCTTTATAAGTATTTGTCTAAGTTCTTTAAATCTTTTCAGTAAATTTAATGAAATGTCAAAAACATTAGTGTTTAAGCACTTACTTCCCAAAGGACAGTGAAGATTTTGCATTTTATTTTGTCAGCTCTCATGTAATTCTGGAACCACTGTATAATAATTACACTAGATACACTGACCAAATTAACGTAACAATTTCATTCAGTTCTCTTTTAAACTGAGAAGTACTCGCATTAAGCTTGTCAAATTATTTGTGCCTTTGATTCTGAATAAATAATTTTCAGTTAGGACATAACTGAAAAGACTATCACTGCCCTACACTATTTAAGTTTTCCACAAAAATAATTTTCAAATTATTATTAGTTTTTACACGGTATATTTCTAAAAATCAACTACTAATAAACATGGTGTATATATAAACAAAATATACCAATAAATGGTATATACTGTTGAATGATAGTTCCTTACACAAGTAGGTATCTGCATTTTTCTCTAAGGTGAACAGAAACAAGTCAGCAAGCACTAATTATTTTGACGCTCTACCATCAGGTAAGAGTACCGTCAGGTATTCTGAATAATTTTGAAAGCTGTATAATTTTTCTGAATAATTTTTTACAAGGCTGTAACAACAACAGCAAAAGAAAGAGCTTTTTGTAGTTTAGGCAATATATCATTCAGTTGTTTATATAGGGATGTGTGTATATTGGGTGGCTAAACCTAATAAAACCCCCAGTCAACAAAATCAGTAAAAAAAGTAGCTAAAAGCCCATGTGCTTCAGAGGGTCTCCCTCTAAAGGCAACATATGCTAATCTTGAAATCCAAAATCCTCTTATTTCAGTGACAATCAATTCCACAAATACATGTAAGAATGTGACTACGCTTTCAAATGCTTTAAAACATGAGAGTTCCTATCAGTATGACATGAATATTAAACACTTTATCACTACCATAAATTTATCCTTTCATGCAGTGTTAAGGATATATAAAATTTTGTTCCAAAGTGTGTTTCTTGCTGGCCTCTATACAACTTAGATTAAACTGAGGAAGTGATGAAGGATTAGCTAATTCTGTAACTGTCTCTTGTATTTTTTACTGTGATTTTGCTGCTGTTTGTTTACTTCCCCTAATACAATCTTCATATATTAATGCTTAAAAAGCTATATCTAGACAGTAAAAAAAAAATTGTTTCTTCAAATACTTACAGACATTTAACATTAAAAATAAGAATTAGACATATATGAAATTAAACACATGCATATGTGTTTATAAAATCATCTTTCTAATTCTTTACTGCCAGGGCTGAAATATTCCTCTTTGACATTTCTATGATAAGGGTCATTTTTACATGCATCTGTTGAGATTCTGCATTTAGAAACCAAAACATATCTAGGGCCAAAGTGAATGTTTTAATTTCCTTCAGGGGATCTCTGTTAAGCCCTCAAGTTCCACAGAATTTTTTCTGAAGTGAAACAGTCAATTTAAGCTACATAGACAATTGGTTTTTTTCAGATTTTTTTTGTTTGTTTGGGTTTGTTTGTTTTTTTTGTTGTTGTTGTTGATTAAAAACACGTTGGGAGATTTCATCTGAAGTCTGATTTCTACAATGTTTTTTAACTTATTTGAATAAGAGAAGGTTTTCTTTTTCTTTTTCTCTGCTTTCGCAAAATTTATGTGTCACAGGACAGGACATTCAGAGAAAGCACATTTGAACTTCTGGAAATATATGAATGAGCAACCTTCTCAAGAAGACCGCAGCCTTTCCAAATTCCCCAGTCTAACACATAATCCAACTTCTTCAATAATCTTCAATAATCAGAATTTCCAAAAAGCTTTCAACATCAACATCATTGCCTGGGAACTTCTGTATTTGGATTTGATATAGTTGCACTGTGAGTTTCCACCCTTACACTGTTTTGGGTTAGGTTTGGTGGTTGTTTTTTATTCTTTTAAATAAAAAAACCAACCAAACAAACAAGCATTTATGGATATAAAAAGATCTAAGTTGTATTTTCTCTAATTTCTTATCCACTTTGTTTCTCTTGAGCAACAATATTTAGTGCTGGTAAAAGTTATTTTCAGACTATTTTTTTCTTAAAAGAAGAAAGTTTGAATGGGTTTGGGTTTTTTTTGTTTTTTTTTTTGTTTTTTAACACTTGTCACAATTCCCTTTTTCTTAAATGAACCTTACAGAAATAGTGGCTAAATATTTTTGTAATTTTATTGTTCTTTTAGAAATTCTTTTCTTCTACAATGTTATCCTGGGTGCAGCTGCAGCAGTTATTTTTCTCCTCCTTAGTAGCTGCTGCAGTGCTGTGTTTTGGATTTAGTCTGAGAACAATGCTGATAACACACTGATGTTTTAGTTGTTGCTAAGTAGCACTTACCCCAATTAAGGACTTTTCAATCTCTCGTGCTCTGCCAATTTTTTGTTCTCTCCCTTATCATTATTAGCGGTGGTAGTAGTAGTAGTTTCATATTATACTTTAGTTATTGGGCTATACTTATCTCAAGCTGTGGGATTTATAGTCTTTCAGTTCTCTACCCCATCCTGCTGTAAGGGGGGAGGGAAGAAGGGGGGGAGTGAGTGAGCGAGTGGCTGTGTGGTTCTGAGTTATTGGCTGGGCTTAAGCCAGGACAAATGTTAACAGTCAAAAATGAACTTAAATGACTTTGCTGTAGGTGGAACTAAAAGGCATTACATGCCAGAAAGATCAGTTGCAAAAATAAATTAATATTAGGTTTGACTGTCTTGAAGTAGGAGCTTTTGATACAAATGGTGTATACAAACTAGGGAGAGTACCTTTCTTTGACCTCAAACATGTTTAGGCATACTGACTATTCAGCAAAATATTTGTAAATTGACAAACTTATTATTTTGCATTGAAGTACAATAAAATTATTCATTCTTTGTGGTTTGAACAGTAACAAGCTTATTCAGAACACAAAATATGGTTTAGATCCAGAAGTACCTATAAAACGTTTCTAGTAGGAAGCATCATTTAACAATGGAATAAATCGCATAGGAAAGCAGTAAACCACCTAGCACTGATTTTTGTGTGATAAGGTTACATAACTTATAGAATAAACATAAAATCCATCTGGATTAGAAGGTGAACTAAATTGACTAGAAGTACCTTCTTTTACTCCTAATGATTTTACCCAAACACCTCATTAGTCACTGAATTTCATAGCTCCTGAATATTTATTTCAAGAAAGCTTTGAATTTGTATTTTTAGTGATTGTTTCCCATGTTTCCTTTTTTTCTTTCTTTCTTAACTCGAGACAGTTAATCTGTTTTTTTACCAGGCCATACAAAATTAAAAAACAAATGGAAAGCACACTCGGGAAGCTCCTAAATGCTGCAGAAGGTGAAGGTGATAACTTTATGGTTGTAAGTAGAAGGTAAATACCAGCCACCAAAAAGCTGTGTCAAAGCAAGTTGTTTATGTTACATGCCAGCTACCTAGAAAATACAGAATAGCTCTACAGATTGTAGGCACTTAACATGAATGTTCCGTATGAGTAATCTGAATTTAACACTAACTTACTTAATTCTGTTTCTAAATCATCAATTTGAAGATCTACAAGAAGAGAAACCCTTAACTCCTAAATATGCTACAGTCCAGAGAGTGAAAATAATGCAACTCAAAGGCAATACCCTTAAGCCTCTTCTGTCTCATACGCTTTTCACTCAGAAGAAACTTTAAAGGGAAAAAGTAAAATCAAGATTTTTTGGTCAAATGAAAGAGGAAGAACAAGAGACAGAGAGTAGTGTTGTGTCTGGGGGCTGGAAATTCAGGACTTGTATCACATTTTGGAAAGGTTCATGATGTAAAATAATCCTGTTTCACAAACAGTTTTAAAAGTACCAAAATCAACTGTTTATCAGATGAGCGAAATCCTTCTGATTTGAAGGCCTAGTAATCCTCAAAAGGGTAACAAAGGCTACTGCACTGCTTTTTTGCAACACAATAGCTTTTATTCACTAGGGTGTTCATATTCAGATAAAAATCACAGGAATTCTGTACAGCTAAGGCAATTCAAATACTCAAATCTCAAGTTTGGTTCAATGTCTGCCCTGTCTGCTACTCTCTTTCTGACACAATTAGCCAGTTTCTTAACAGTTTCCTGTGCTTTCTTACTTCTGGTCACTTTTTTTTCATTTCCCTGTTCATCTACATTGGCTATTAAAAAAAAATAATGAAAATAACAGAATAATACCCACCACTCACTGTATTTATTGCTAGGTGACATGCATAATCTCTTTGCCTAAGAAATTTATCTCTAAACACTAAATTTCTCTCCATTATTCAAAATCATTCAATTTCACCCATCATTTCCTGCATACTTCCAAATTTTTTTCTGAAGAAATTCAGTGTCCTTAGGTCTCAGTTCAGTCCTAGCTATAAACTAAAAGGGATTGTATTATAGTCTTCACAGCTACCTTTTCTCCTTATGCTGTGCAGCAGGAGTCAATTCCTGTTTACAGAATTTCTAATTTATTTCTTCAACCCAGTATGTCACAGGTCATATATGAATCAGTATTGGGTCTCATTATACCTTATTATTAGCCTTGGTTTGTTTGATTTTCTCTTTTATGATAGTTAGTAGGAAAATACATGTATTTTATTTAGTGTAAAATCACAAAGACCATATTCAGTCAGTATTTCTGATGTCCACTGACCTTCAATCCTGTTACATATGAAAAGAAAAACTCTCGCATAGGTGACAGATAACTTTGTGTCAGAATTATGCATGAAGTTTACAAACAGGACCAGCTTTCTGTTCCATTACTGACAAATTAACATGTTACAGGGCCTGGAATGTTTTTCTTACTGGAATAATCTGTAGAACCTCCTAGAATGTATCACAGGCTGAATTCCAATACTAAGTTTCAGACTTTTTTTTCATTTTTGTGTTTCAGAAGTTTTTCATAGCATCTCAAAGCATGGATTTTAAATAGATGAAATAGAAACGGTGATTTATTTTCTCCTTGTCTGCAAGACAGTGCCTGCAGTTATTTTAAGGAGCTCTGACCATAGGAAAAGGGAGACTTGTCAGATAGACCTTGCTTTTCCTCCTCGCTGATGCTTCTCCTCTAACTGGAGGCCTCACAGATGAGAATTGAGGTCAGAAACTGACCACAAATGGGGATTCTCCAACCTCCATCACCAGG
Organism: Pezoporus wallicus; assembly: GCF_028554395.1. Lineage (NCBI taxonomy): Eukaryota > Metazoa > Chordata > Aves > Psittaciformes > Psittacidae > Pezoporus > Pezoporus wallicus. The sequence goes on along the minus strand of NW_026638457.1, from coordinate 3,847,238 downwards.
AAGTTCACAGAACTCAAAACAACCCTAGGCAGTATTTCTGCATAACAGGATTCCTTTAGTTATTCTTGTGCCAGAAAACAGAGCTGGAGTTGCAGTGAGAACAAAGCCCTTCTCTGGCTAGCTAGCACCTCAGGAACATACTAGCTTTGGGAATGTCCCATACCCTGTGACTGGTCCAGGGTAGCTGATTTTTTACCACACTCTGAGGGGCTCACAGGTGTGAAGATGGAAGGCACGGACCCAGAGGTACAGTACAAGCTGGATCATTTATTACAAGGATTACACAATATTTATATGCTTCCAAGCAATTAGCCAAACATGTCTGTGCCGACCTTGCAGTTACATTTACGACATCATGCAAAAGGTCTACCTGATCTTTCTTATCAACATCCTCTTTCCAGTTCCAACATCTTCCAAGTACCAGCCAGGGATGGGTCACTCTTAGTTGCCCGCTGTAGTGCCTCCTTCCATGGTCTCTGACAGTTTTGATGCATTCCAACACCCCCCCCCCAGGAGACACAACAGGTCCTGCAGAGGTTGAAAAACAACAATTAATTGTGCTGTAAACATCCTTAAATCTATGTTAGGAGGAATATATTTCTTGGCAAGTTCTTATTCTTGTAAAAGATCACAAGTAGAAAGAGAAAATAAATAAGGAAGGAAAGAAAACTGAGATACAAAATTACCACCCCATGGGTCCAGCAACATCTTCACAGTCAGGGAGTGGAAATTCTTAACAGTTGCAGTTCTTGTGATCCCTGAAGTCAGTAACCACACTCAAGTCAAGAATAAAATAACTCACACCATGCACTCTGTGGCTGGCTGCCTTTTTATGGGGTCGAGTTGCTTGAACCCCTCCCACAAGCAAGAATCGTTTGCACACTTGCACATGTGGTGTTCTGGAAGGTTCCATGTGGTGGCAGAGGGATCAGGTAAACCTCCATATGCAATTAACTGCACCCTGATGGGTGCTGCAGTGTTTGTGCCTCTGCCTTGGGGCAGTTTGTCGACTGGGCAGTTGATGTTAGGGGCCTTAGGGCAGTCAACACAGGACAACTTCCCTCACCTTCACAGAGCTCAATCCCTACTCTGCCCATGGCCTCCATTCACCCAAGCAGTAAGGAGCTGTCAGTTCCTTGTATCTTTTGAGCTGTTTTGAGGCAAATACAAAAAGGGGCTTTTGACCATCACAAGGAGGAACACACTCTGCAGGGGGACAGGCTGTGTGACCACCAGCTGAAACAAAGCAGGAGTATCTGTAACACCTGCCAGTGATTTTTAGTATAAGGACACATGATTAGCTACACAAACACAGCTGTTATTATTAAGAAAGCTGTTAAAATTCTGACTTTATTTCTGTTTCAGGAGAAAAATTTTTATTAAAAATCCCAAACACATAAGAATAATTCTATTGTTTAGTGTGTCCTTACTGAAAGTAGCTGTATTTCAATGCATAGAGCAAACTGTCTATGTCAGCTCTCTAACCAAGACAGAACTATTTCTTGTTCCTGCTACAACAAAAGTTCAAGTATATCCTTTATATTTACCTTTCTCTGCTGCCTAACTCAAAGTTACAGGCATGGATGCAAAACTCAGCCCTCCCAATTGGGTCATTGGACACAATGTCTGATCCTGAGAAAGGAAATGTGAAGCTCCCAAGACCAAATTTTTTAATTAACTCTCTGTTACAGAAAACAACAGTTTTCACTCTCCCTAACAACACCTAAAATGCTCAAACATTAACATTTTTTAATTACCTTGTTGCATTTATATTATGAAAAAGTACATGGAAAATCAGAGTGGTTGGTAGGTTAGCGCTGCAAGCCTGGATAGGGAAGCTGCAGAAACACAGGCACGCAGTGGGGGGTTTATGGCATTGTCACTGTCTCAGTCTGTAAATATCAGGACTTATTGTTCATCCTCACAGAGAATGTAACTTAGAACAACCTAGGCTACTACAGTCATTGTGTTATATGCTATTCAGACAATCCGTCTTTTTCCATACCTTTTCTTTATTTCAAAGAGATGGGAAATTGAAACAAAGACAATTTCACATTGTGTGTCAGGTCCTTGCTATTTCTTTTTTAATACATTGTAGCTTTAAACCCATAAATAACCTGGGTGAAGTTCTACATTTTCTTGGGTTCAGTGGGGTGTGCACATAATGTAAAGTCATTGAGTGTTTATGGTATCGAGGAAACAAAACTTCACAAGTCTCCATCCTGCCTCCTGGCACTGTCCTGGTTATTGCATGTGTATGTCTGCCTGATTTTTCAGAATACCCCAGTTCAACCATTATCTGTGTCATTTATTCCCTTACTTTTCTGACGATCTAGCATTTTGTCAGCAAATAACCTTCACACAGAGGGAGCCTTTAAACAGTACCTCCAAAAAGTCACAAGAGCAGTTGCTTTTATTTTTGTTGCCATTTTCTCAGCTTGCTTCTGTTAACAGTGAATGATAATAACAGGCTTTTTGTGTAGCTAACTAAAAAGCTGTTCTCTGGGTTACAGTAATTGTTTCAGTGAAGTCCACAAAAAGCATAATTGGATGTAAATGGAATAATTGGGAAATGGCTCCTGCAAATACCTAGGGTCTAAACACACTTGAGTTATATGCTGCATACAAAAGTAAATAAAACCTTTTAGTAAACTGATGTCTTACTCTGTTTAATTATTCTTCCAATGACACTTTCACCTATATCGGAATGCACACTGGAACATCAAGATAGACATAAAGAATTCAGCAAGTTCTGTCACATCTTCCTTTTCTAAGGCTCCAGTGACAACGATAGGCAAGAAAAATGGAAGGGAGTACGCAGTAAGAAAAAAAAATGCCATGTCTGTTATATTTTCTCTGAAAGACATATCAGGGGGTTGGGTTCTGTAAACAGCTTAAATATTTAATCCCAAAACCCTTTAGATCATTGTTGCCAATTTCATTTACAATTTACACCTTCACTATCATAGATTATATTTACGTTCTCTGGAGTGTTGATAGCTTTCCATAGTCTGAGGGATATTTTTAAAACTCTGGTAATCTCAAACACTCACCAAGCACTTATTCCCTCTTCTTTCTTCTTAACCTGTTAAACTGCCTGTAGTTTGATTCAGTGCTATGAGTGCAATCTTTTATATCAGACCCTGTAAATCCAGTTTTTCAGCCCAAGGCAGAGTATAGGTCTTCACTTTTAAAAGTCATATTTGTCAGAGACTGTTCCAAACTTTTTGACAAAACTCAGCTTGCAAATTCCAAGTAGACTAAAAGATTGGCAAAGTTAAGCCATTTGTTCTTTTGCGTTTGTATAAAAGAGCATTTAGGAAAATAAAATAAGTGGTTTGTTCCAACTTTAAATGTTAACACAACTAATTTGTGTTGTATTTTCTTAGCTTCTGTTAAGTTACATTTGTCAGGGAGATGATTTAAGGTTACACTGTCACGGTCCTATCTTGAATGAATAGGAGACCAAAGGAGAAATCAGAATCTCTTAGGAGAGCAAAGAACACAATTCATTTTACCCTTCCATTCTGCAAGGAAACAAAGAGAACTAGTGAATGGAGGAACACATGACCTTTGTGTGCTGGTTACAGTAGCTGTCTTGTAGAGGCAGCAATAAACTGCTCCCTATAAAAGAATGAGATAATTCTGAGTCTGGTAAAAGAGGTAAGAAGGAAAGATTATGTCCAGAATTTAGTCAGCCATGTGTTCATGTGGCACAGCCCTGCTATACAGCGTTTAGTCTGGAAGCTTAAAAACCAACATGAAGTGAATTATCAGAGACAATACTACTCTTTTTTTTTTTTGTTTCTTTTTCTTTCTCTTCTGTGCTCTTATAGATGTGGATACTGAATTTCCTTATGATACTAAAATGTCCTTCACTGCAATTTTGCTACAGTTGGCAGCTATCTGCATTACAGTTCAGCATCATTCCCCAAGAAAAGGTATCTGTTCTACAGCTTCAGTGGCATATTTTCACTAGCCTACATATGTCTCTTTGGAACCAGGCAAGCTTCACAGAAGAAAACAGTGTCTTCTCAGAACAAGCATCATGGAAATAATTGCCAACCCTTCATTTTTAAAAAGCATATGCCAGAAATATTTCAGCGAACTAAAAATGTGAAGGACAAGGTCAAGTATGGATGGCTTGTGTTTACAAAATGCCAAGAGTGTAATACCAAAATATTGTCTTCATAATAGTATGCAGATTATATTGTTAAAATCTAAAAAACAAAAGTCAGAGAAGTTTTCAGTCCTATGGCTCATCTTTAAGATTATGTGCAGCCTAACAACAGAAGGCTAAAAACAGGAATGAGAAAAACTCTCCATTTGGATAACCTGTAGAAAAGAGCCTTCTTGATCTTTGCCATTTTGCATTTGGGGAATGAGGGTCAAGAACAGATTTTCATGTGCTGTTCAAATCATTTAAGTCAGAGCTTAAAAGCTTTCAGCATGTTTTCCTGTGGTAATTCTATCACAAAGAGCAGTTTTATCCACTATGATCCAAGCTAAATCAGAGCTCCCCATTTTGGAATCCCATATCCAACATTATCTTCCTCTGCTCTTTGAAATCACCCCTTCAGTTCACGTCTTAAAAGCTTCTCAGAACAATTGTTTAAGAGAACCACATATTCAGCAGCTAAAATTCTTATTAGAAGGTCCATTACATCTGCTGCCTTGCTGAGACAAATGAAAATATAAAGCTATATATTTTAATGTTTAGGTGTGAGTCAGACTCCTCTAGAAATACCAGCTGCTGCTCAGTGCTTTGATTGCCCAGCCACTGATATGGGCAGAGTTTTAGAGTAAGTATGAAAATAACACCAAGCCAGCTCTATTTACTAATAGGTCTTTGATCATGTAATAACCCGTCCTGCCGGAAATCCCTTGATGGCATGTTTTCTCACTTATTACCTTCCTCAGACAATACTTTCACAGAACTGAACTAACAAAATGAAGACAAAGACAGACTATTAGATGTTGATTCTTCTTTTCACTCTCATTTTCTAACTCCCTCCTTGCACAGCAGCTACAAAAATCTGTCTTCAGAGTGCCAAACAAATGTTCCATGAATGTAATGTTCTTCACAGTAGAGGAAGCACAAGCATCCCAGGATAAAGAGGAAAATCTACAAATGACAAAATGCAGCTTGCAAACAGATATCAACACAGACAGAACAGTACGTCAGATAGATATATAGAATTTTACTGGGATTACGGTTACGCCTGTGTTAAAAAAAAGAATAAAAATGAAAAAGGGGTTAAAAAGAAAGAAAAAGGAAATAAGAGAATAAAGGCAGAAATATATAAAAAAAAAAGAAAAAGATGAAAAATAGAAAAGAAGAAAGAAAAGCAGGGGCTGAGAAAAAGGAATACAGGTGAGGAGGAACTCAGCTGGTCAGCCTCTGCATATTATTTCTGTAGGTCATCTGCATAATCTCATTAACCTCTGTCTTTCCCTTTGTTCCATTCTAAAGTGAAGCTCCTGTATGCTTCTAACTAAAGAAGTAATGGGAAACAGCGTGAAGATTCAAGTGTACCTTCAGGTCCTTCCCTTCCAATATCACAGTTGGGTAGAGGCTCTGGCTGTTTCTATAGCAGACATGTCCCATGCACTGGCAGCCACAACAGTTGCCATTGGCTCATGTTGCAAATGCAGACCTTATGCAAAAATCTATTCGCTGTCTGTCCCTAGCCTGTGATCTATCTAGAGCTCTGTGAATGCTGGGCAATAGGGCTCTCTTTTTCCATTCCAGAATATCTGAGGCAGGGCTGAAAAAGAGCTAATATCCTTCTGGGAGATGGGATTGCTCAGCAACTGTTTGAATAAAAAAGGATCATGTTCTTGAATCTCAATTATGAGCAAATTGTGTTTAACACAAGGCTTGATTTATGAAACAGGCGCCTTGAGACCATAAGGATTACATCAGACTGGTGTGAGCTGAATCAACATCAGGATTTCTGTAATGGAAAACTACATGGATGATCACAGTTTTAGGCAGATATAGGTGGAGTGAACACAGATTTGGTCAGGGTTTGACACATCTACATTGCAAGTGGAAATAGTTTGGCAGATCATGTTTCCTGAAGATTTCTCTGTGCCACTTGATAGAGCCACTTATTACCAGAGTTTAAATCTGATTATTATTGGTTTCACTTTTTCTGTGCACAGAAACTGAAATACAGAGTAACACTCCCCGTTCTCATAAGGACAACTGCAAAATGATTTTCACTTTACATTCCTGTGGCAGAAGGTGTCACTATTTTGTCTCTTTTTTACATAAATGAGACATAGATTTTACTTTCTGTCTGGCAAATATAGCATTGTTAGGTGTAAACTAAGACGTGGTTTCTGAAAAACTAAGGCAATCCATATTAACATACAGAAGATTTCTTCAAGCTAGGAGAATAATAGCAGGAGAAACAGTATAAACTCAAGAGAGGGACCTGGTCCTTACTGAAGAAAAATATGTCTTGTTACATTTCTGTCCCAGAGACAATCTGAATAGCAGAATCTGAAGATACTAAGGAAGAATGGATATAGAATGGAAGTGAGCTTTCCACAATTCACAATTCTCTCTTACTGCAATAAAGAAATAAAAATGAATACCAGGTAAAAGGAGAAATAAAGTGACAACAAAAAATAAAATATGATCTGAAAAACTGTACCTCCAAGCACTTTAACATACTTTTTTGAGTACTGTAAAGACTTTCTTTTTTCTTTTCTCCAGAAACATATACCACTCATACTTGTGAATATCTATGTTCCACTGCACAAAATCGGAATTAAAATATGATAGCTGATGATTACTTTGAAAACAGTACTACCTTTAAAATGGTACAGAGAAGGAAAATTCTGATTCAAGTCATTCCAAAGTGGTGATGCTTTTTTCTGTCCAAAATCCGAGCACATATCATGGGTTTCTCCATGCTCTGCTGCAGTTTCCTCACTCACAGAGGTGCTACAGCTGCAAACAAGTCAGAGAACTGAATTCTCATGACGAACAGAGCTGAAAACTAGGACGTGGCTGGCTTGAGCACCTGATATCCTTGCAGGCAGGGAAAGTGTGCAGAGCAACTATGGGTGTTCATTAGCAAGGATGGTGTGGGGTCACCTGCTGCAGGACCCCTCTTCCCAAAACAACTATGTATATGAGAGCTGGCCAGCATCCAAGTCAAACAAGCCTCCCAGCCTGTCACACCAGGACCAGGCCTCCCGTTACTTAAGTTGTGCTAGAACTGACACAACCCAGCATCATTTTCCAGTTCTCTTCAAGTACAGAAATGAGCTCTTGTAGTATTTCTGTCTCAACTTGGGCTAAAAACTTGGCAAGCACTCACTATGACCAGGGCCCGGTCTGTGAATTCTGTTCTGGCTGCCCTGGCGGTGGCCAACGTAGGCACCCAGACAGAGCTGATGAGAGGGGAGGCTGCAGTGCAGAGCTCAGGGTGTAGAGAGTGCCTGCACTGGTCTTGTGAAGGAAACGTGCACAATGGGCAGGGCTGCACCCGGTGCTCCCTGGTGGAGGTCCTCCTGCAGCAGGGGCTGAGCTGCGGGATGCTGTTAATAGGCTGTGAGATGTCAGGGAAGCTGAGAGGAAGCAGGAATGCTTGCTCCACGCCCAAACTGAGCAGGGCCCTCAACCATCCCCTGTAGTTCATTGAGGAAAGAAGGAAGGAGGCCATTAATCCAGGAATCTGGGAAACAGCAACAAAAAAAAAAAAATTAAAAAAAGAAGACAATTAAAAGCAAGGGACTTCTTCCTAAATCTGTTGTCCCCACCCAGAACCACTTTGCTATCCTGCAGGGGGCTGATGAGGAAAAACTCTAGCACCAGAAACAAACAGCTGGTGCACTGGTAAAGAAGATCTCTACTGGTGCTGCCAGCAAAAAGCAGCAGGTCGTAGTAGTAGGGGACTCTGAAAGGAACAGACCCACTCATCTGTCGGCCTAACCCAGTCTTCAAGGGAGGTGTGTTTCCTTCCAGGGGCACGAATCAGGAATGTTACAGAGAGGCCGCCTGCTCTAGGAAGTTCCACTGACTATTACCCACTTCTAGTGATCCATGTGGGTGCTAGTGATTTAGGTAGCAGTAGCCTGGAGAACATAAAGAAGGACTATAGAGCCCTGGGAGAGGTGGTTAGGGGCTCTGGAGATCAGATTATCTTTTCATTAATTCTCGAGGGTACAGGGGAGGACACAAAAAAGTATAGGAGGATTGGCCAAGTTAATAAATGGTTAGTAGGATGGTGCCATAGTCAGCGGTTTAGGTGTCTTGAACACGGGACCCAGTTTACTAGGCCAGGTCTACTGGGGGCTGGTGGAGCTGGTCTGATAAAGAAGGGGAAGAGCAGTTTTGGTAGGAGACTTGCCAGACTGGTCAAGGAGGCTTTAAACTGGATGTGTTGGGGGAGGGGGGCATCATTCTATTCCAACAAACCCAGTCAGTTACCAACACCTATAATAAATGCTCAGAGAAATGTAGAGATGTTCCAGCTGCTCCAGACAGTGGGACGGCTTCATTTGGAGCTCGACTCAGATGCCTCTATACAAACACCCATATCAAAGGGAACAAAAAAGAGGAAATAGAGATGTGCGCAGGTCTACAGGGGTATGATATAATAGGCATCACAGAAACATGGTGGGATTGCTCCTATGACTGGAGTGTCGGACTAGAAGGTTACAGGCTCTTTAGAAAAGACAGTCCCGGCAGGCGGGGAGGGGGAGTTGCCCTTTATGTTAGGGATAGGCTGGAGAGTATGGACTCTGTCTGGGGACAGGTGAAAGCAGTCAACAGAGAGTCTGTGGGTCAGGGTTAAAGGGAGAACAGCTGTGGGGGACATTATTGTGGGGATCTGTTACAGACTGCCTGATCAAGAGGACTCTGTGGATGAAGCACTCAGGAGAACTGGCTACCCTGGATTTGGAGAAGGCTAAGGTTCTTAAAGACTTCTTTGCCTCGGTCTTCACTGGCAAAGGCTCTGACCACACCACCCAAGGCTTGGAAGGCAGACAAGGGGACTGCGAGAATGAAGCCCTTAGGCCCACTGTAGGAGAAGATCTGGTTCGAGACCATCTCAAGTACCTGAACGTACACAAGTCCATGGGACCTGATGAAATCCATCTGCGGCTCCTGAAGGAGCTGGCAAATGAAGTTGTTAAGCCACTGTCCATCACATTTGAAAAATCATGGCAGTCAGGTGAAGTTCCCAAAGACTGGAGAAAGGGAAATATAACCCCCATTTTCAAGAAAGGGAAAATAGATGACACAGGGAATTACAGACCACTCACCTCTGTGCCTGGCAAAATCTTGGAGCAGGTTCTCCTGGAAGGCATGCTAAGGCACATGAAAATCAACAAGGTGCTTGGTGACAGCCAGCATGGCTTCACTAAGGGAAAATCCTGCCTGACCAATTATGTGGCTTTCTACGATGGGGCTATGGAACTGATTAACAGGGGTAGAGCAGCTGACATCATCTACCCGGATTAGTGTAAAGCGTTCGACACTGACCCACATGACATGCTTTTCTCTAAATTGGAGAGACATCAATTTGATGGATGGACCACTCTGTGGATAAAGAACTCTTTGGATGGCTGCAGGCAAAAAGTTGTAGTCAATGGCTCAGTGTCCAGCTGGAGACCAGTAATGAGTGGTGGTCCTCAGGGATCAGTGTTAGGACCGGTCTTGTCCAAAATCTTTGTCAGTGACATAGATATTGGGATTGAGTGCGCCCTCAGCAAGTTTGCTGACACCAAGTTTGCGGTTCAGTTGATACACTGGAGGGAAGGAATGCCATCCAGAGGGATCTCAACATGCTTGAAAGGTGGGCTGATTTCAACCTTATGAAGTTTAACCATGAGAAGTGCAATATCCTGCACCTGGGTCAGAGCAATCCCAGGCACAGCTACAGGTTGGGCAGAGAAGAGATACAGAGCAGCCCTGCGGAGTATTGTGTACAGTTTTGGTGTCCGCAACATAAAAAGGACATTGAACTGTTGGAACAAGTCCAGAGGAGTGCCCTAGGATGATCAGAGGACTGGAGCACCTCCCATATGAAGACAGGCTGAGAAAGTTGGGGCTGTTCAGCCTGGAGAAGAGAAGGCTGCGTGGAGACTCATAGCAGCCTTCCAGTATCTGAAGGGGGCCTATAAGGGTGCTGGGGAGGGACTCTTCATTAGAGACTGTAGTGATAGGACAAGGGGTAACAGGTTAAAACTTCAACAGGGGAAGTTTAGATTGGATATAAGGAAGAAATTGTTTCCTGTGAGGGTGGTGAGGCACTGGAATGGGTTGCCCAGGGAGGTTGTGAATGCTCTATCCCTGGCAGTGTTCAAGGCCAGGTTGGACAAACCCTTGGGTGACATGGTTTAGTGTGAGGTGTCCCTGCCCAATCTTCAGGTTGTTTCCAACCCTAACTATTCTATGATTCTATGATTCTAAAAGTATATGGTTTGACTAAATTGCTGTCCTTCCTAAATTGTTATAATAATTGTGATAACACATAGTTTGCTTAAGGGTTCTCATGAGCCAGAAATTCATATTCCCAGCCTCCTTTACATTCTCAGTTAGTTTTCTGCAGGAGCAGAGATCCTTCTCACTATATGGCAACCAAAAAAAAGGCCTCACCCAGACAGTAACAGAACAAAACAACAAACAAATGAAAACCAAAACCCAAACAGAAAACTCAGCGATGTATGATGCCCCAAAGGAGAGAATGTGACTAAAGACTAAAACATGTAGAAGGAACAGAATCGCTTCTTTTGGCAGAAATCTGAATTTATGTTGTATTCAAGTGGCTATGTAACCACAATCTACCCAGATTAAAGATTTAGTAGGCTGCTAACTTCACACCAGACCTTCTACCTAAATATAGACAAATCATTTTTCATTGTGTCACTTATTCCATTCTGTAAATTGGAAAGCGATCTCTTTGAGGTCATTTTAATTATGAAAATATTAATGCATGTTAGGAAATCAAACTCTGTAATGAACATTCCACTAGAAATATATACTAAATGAAACTAATACAAGTACAAGGAAAGTTAAAATTTTGTTTACAGATATTTAGGAGCACAAAGAAAATACCTGCATCTTCAACAGATGGAGATATAAATATATGAGTAAATTTAATCCACAATCTCTTCTAACACTTTCCAGTATGAAACAAAGAGATTGGTTACATCTTCAAAAACTTAAAGAAAAAAAGTCCATATTCTTTAGCAATTGTTTCAGAATTATAACAAAAATTATCCATAATTTAGTTATCTGAAAATCTTTAAGGAAACTGACACACTTCAAGGATTTTGTAATTATGCCAGCAGGCGAAAATTGAGTCAATTGTAATTGTGAGTCTTCGAGATAATATAAAAGGAAATTTAAGAGAATTAAATGATGAAACCTCTTATCATCCCCTTTCTGGTTATCTGACAGTTTTAAAGAGAGATTGATACGCGTTTAGAAATAGAATTAAAGGTTGCTAATGAGAAGCAAAAAAAAAAGCTTCATTCAAAAATAAGCAACCTTATCTGCCTTTTAATACACTGAATTTCAATGAATGCCTTAACACTGACTTTTCAATGCATTAATCAATATTTACACGTTCATGTTGTAGTTGCATTTTTAGATCTTTCTCCTAACATGTTTCAAGATAAATAACTCACACTACACTTGTTTATACTCACAAAGGCATTTGTCACTTTAAAAAAAGACATTAAAATTATAAAATGCATCTTCCTAGAAGGCCAAGAATGTAGGCTTCATATAGCAATCAGTGCATTGCTATACGTATAGTTCATGAAAAAATCCACCGTACCATACCTGAGTGAGCCTTGAGGAGCAAAGGCAAGTGTGGACTAACACATGCCATTTCTTGTAATTTGCCAGTCCAAGTATTCTGTAAATATTCCCCTTAATTTCATTTCTGCTGGGCAAGGTGTTAAATAAGAGTCATGATTAGAGCATATTTACTCATTTCATAACGAGTTGCTATGAAAAATGGATGACAAGGGACAGCATCCATTTTAAAAATTAACTTGTGCCACTAATAGGGTGCTCAACTCACGAGGCTCAGGATCAATTATTTAGTTCTCATAACCTTTTCCTAACAAGTGAGATATATAAACCTGGTTAAAATCGAAGTCTGTAGAATTCAGAACAGTAAAGCAAAGCTCATACTTTTCAATTTTTAGTGCCAAAGATATCAATATTAATTATAATGTGTTAAGAGCCCAATATCCTAATAACTGATGGAAAATTGGGTCATTCAATTATATCCTAGAATCAGACTTCCTGTGGTTCATCTAGCATGTATTCAGCCATGGATAGCTTGTTACAAAGACCATACTTCATTGTATCTTCCATTTAAAATATAACAACACCTTGTTTTTTTTCAGAGCAACTGTTTAAGAATAGCTAATTGATTTATGATATTGTTTGCAGGTTTTTACCAGCTTCCAAAGAAAATGTGGAAGATGTTTCCTGTAGGCTAGGTATGTAGATAGATAAGTACCAGAATCTCTGTAGTCATGTCAAATAAATTTTGTTCTGTAAAAATCAAAAGATGTAACAGATGTACTGCCGATGTGAAGCTTGATTGAACTTGGTCTTGTCAAAGCAATGCTAGTAGTGTATATTTTGATAATACAGAGGGCCAAAACACATTGTGATAAGTTGAACAAATGCTGTCCTGGAAGTGAGTCCTTAAGGTAATGTAATGTTATTACATAAACTTCTCGGACCAGAATGTCTTGGAGGCAGATAGATAACATTCTGAGAAGTTCTTACTTTTTTTTTTTTCTTACCGCTATTATGTAATGTTTTCATTTATTTAGTATTCAATTTTTGCAGGCACTCTACATGAACACAAAACTTAAAACCAAAATATGAAATCCAGTTACCAAGACAAAAATAGATTTAGAGAAAAGACAATGAAATTACATGAAAAACGAAGAAGTTGTTATCATGAAGCAGCCTTTAATAGCAGGTATCACAGGTTCACAAGTGGAATATGAGTCGGTTCACTGTCTTATGGAAACTAAAATTATCCCTATGCATGAGCTATATTCAGGTATTTTCTGGAATGTAATGTTAAGACTAGGATATTTGTAACACGAACCCATGTGTAGCAGGAGTAGAACAGAAGAGAATAAAATAGTTAGGGTTGGAAAGGACCTTAAGATCATCAAGTTCCACTACCCCTGCCATGGGCAGGGACACCTCACAATAAACCATATCACCCAAGGCTCTGTCCAACCTGATCTTGAACACTGCCAGGGATGGAGCGAGCATTCACAACCTCCCTGGGCAACCTATTCCAGCGCCTCACCACCCTCACAGGTAATAATTTCTTCCTTATATCCAATCTAAACTTCCCCTGTTGAAGTTTTAACCCGTTATCCCTTGTCCTATCACTACAGTCCCTATTGAAGAGTCTCTCTCCAGCATGCCTATAGGCCCCCTTCCGATACTGGAAGGCTGCTAGGAGGTCCCCACACAGCCTTCTCTTCTCCAGGCTGAACAGCCCCAACTTTCTCAGCCTGTCTTCATATGGGAGGTACTCCAGTCCCCTGATCATCCTTGTAGCCCTTCTCTGGACTTGTTCCAACAGTTCCATGTCCTTTTTATGTTGAGGACACCAGAACTGTACACAGTACTCCAGGTGAGGTCTCACAAGAGCAGAGTAAAGGGGTAGGATCACCTCCTTCGACCTGCTGGTCACTCTCCTTTTGATGCAGCCCAGGATACAGTTCACTTTCTGGGCTGCAAGTGCACACTGAAGCCGGCTCATATTCATTTTCTCATCAACCAACACCCCCAAGTCTTTCTCCACAGGGCTGCTCTGAATCTCTTCTCTGCCCAACCTGCAGCTGTGCCAGGGATTGCTCCGACCCAGGTGTAGGACCTTGCACTTAGCATGGTTAAACTTCATGAGGTTGGCATCAGCCCACCTCACAAGTGTGTCAAGGTCCCTCTGGATGGCATTCCTTCCCTCCAGTGTATCAACCAAACCACACAGCTTGGTGTCATCGGGAAACTTGCTGAGGGCTCACTCAATCCCACTGTCTATGTCAGCGACAAAGATGTTGAACAAGACTGGTCCCAACACCGATCCCTGAGGGACACCACTCACTACTGGTCTCCAGCTGGACATTGAGCCATTGACTACAACTCTTTGTGTGCGGCCATCCAGCCAGTTCTTTATCCACCGAGTGGTCCATCCGTCAAATTGATGTCTCTCCAATTTAGAGACAAAGATGTCCTGTGGGACAGTGTCGAATGCTTTACACAAGTCCAGGTAGATGACATCATCTGCTCTACCCCTGTCCATCAGTTCTGTAGCCCCATCATAGAAGGCCACCAAATTGGTCAGGCAGGATTTCCCCTTAGTGAAGCCATGCTGGCTGTCACCAAGCACCTTGTTGATTTTCATGTGCCTTAGCATGCCTTCCAGAAGAATCTGCCCCAAGAGTAAAGAAAAGGCAAAATAAAAGAAAAATCTATCAATCTGAATACATTAACCACCAGCAGAAAAGAAAGCTTTGAGCTAAGACGTGGATGACTGAAAATTTCAATAGCCTGGTTATAGTTGGGTTATTTTGATTATAAGGGCTGTATGTTGTCTCCCTCATGCTAGATTATTGGCCAAAGATCATCAGTAATTGAAAGAAACAAAAAGATAAAATAAAAGAGCCTTATAAGTTTATCAAACAGAAGTACAAATACAGCTGTACTTCAATAATGCTTATTGGACACTTTCTTCTGAATTTAGGACTGATTCAGATAATGGCAGCTATTTCAACTTCTTCTGGTAATTTGAAAGCTACACATGTGCTTCCGCAGTTACCAAGCTCATATGAGTCTGTAATTTAAAATTCTACTATTTGGGAGTTTACTGAGTCATAGGATAATATTCTGGTCTAGAAAAAGCAGCTGGATCTCATGAACCCTGACACAAATAGTTTTTGTCTGTTTTGTATTGTTTGTTTTTTTTTTATTTTCCTACATTAGGCAAGTTTGTTTCAAGCCTCTCAGAAAGACGAAATCATGTCTGTTAATAAAGTATGCTGAAAATCGCTATCTGTTTTGATGTAACTAATCAGTCTGAAATGCTTCAAAACAGAACTGTGCACCAGTGGCTGTCAGTCACCATGCTGCTCCCTCTAAGGTAGTGAACGCTGTCCATCATGTTTGCAGAGTTGAAATTTTCTTAGGTTTTTTACACCTAATCAGAGAGGTCACTCAAATTTGAAATCCAGCTAGACAGATATTTAGTAATGGTTCTCCTGGTAATGTTCAGAAATTACTTTGCAGCAAAAAAATCTGTAAAATAATGTATATTTTGTGATTTTCTAAGCAGAGGCCAGGATTTCTTTTTTATTAATGAGTAAGAATTCTAAGGGAACAAAGATGAAGAAATATTGCAAATGAAAATGAAAAGGTATTTAGGGTCTGGTTCATAATTTTTCTTGCAAATTCCAAGTTGATTATGTCTTCAGCAAACCGGAAGAAACTTCATGTTCACAAACCCATCAAGTCCTCATGGGGACTTGAAGCACGCTGATACACAGCAGGGCGCAATCAGATTTCTATAGTGCTTTGATGATAACTTACTGAACCCAGAGATTCTGTGCTGGATCTCATACCTACAAACAGAAGAATCAGGGTAAGGGACAGTACTGGCTGCAGATGATGGATTTCAGGATGCTGAGGAAAAAGGATAAGGGCAAAAAACAGGATAATAATCCCACATTTCAGGACAGCAGAATCTGGCCTTTGGTTTTACAAGACGTGCTCAGAAAAATCTCAAGGAAAACAGTCATGGAACACAGAGTCAGTCTCATAAATGCTAAAGCCGAGCTGGGCTGAATCTGGAAAGCATTTGGAAAGGCAGCAAGAACGGCTTCTATAAACATATCAACAGCAAAAGGAAGACTAGGGAAATTGTGGGACAGCTGCAGAACAGCAGTGGAGGCCTGGTGACAAAGGACATGGCCAGGTACTCAGTATCTTCTTCAGTTTGGGGTTTTATGGGTGAGACTGGCCTTCAGAAAAGCCAGGTCCCTAAGACCAGTAGGAAAATCTGAAGCAAGGAAGACTTACTCCTGGACAAGGAGCAGGTTAGGGAACATTTAAACAATCTGAACATATATAAGTTAATGAGACTTGATAAGATGCGTCTGCAAAGGCTGAGGGAGCTGACGTTATTGTGAGGTCACTCTTGATAATCTGAAAGCTCATCATGGTTGGCGAAGATACGTGAGGACTGGAAGAAAGAAAATGTCACTCCTAACTCCATGAACGGCAATAAGGAGGATGTGGAGACCTATAGGCTTGTCAGCCTCACATTCATCACTGGAAAGGTGAGGGAGAAAAATCCTTTTGAAAACCATTTCTAAATATATTAAGGACTATATATTAGATAGTTCTTTATAATATAATTAATATAATATAATATAATATAATATAATTAATATAATATAAAAGATAGTCCTAATATAATATATTAGATTGAAAACTGGCTCAGCTGTCATGATCAAAGGGTTGTGATCAGTGGCAGAAAGTCCAGCCTCAGGCCAGTAACCAGTGATGTATCAAAAGGGATCCATACCATGTCTCATACAGTTTAACATCTCCATCAATTACCTGTATGGTGGAACAGACTGCATTCTCAGCCAGTGTGTGTGTTACTCAAAGGAGGAGGGGCTGATAAAGCAGAAGTTTGTGCTGCCATTCAGATGGACCTCAACAGGCTGGAGAGATGGGCCAATGAGAGCTTCATGAAGCTGAACAAAGGGATATGACAAGACTGTACCTGAGGAAGAATAACTCCATGCACTAGCCCAGGCTGATAGAATTAACATCAATTTTGATAATGAGATTCTTGCTGATCTAAGTGAGCAGATTCAATGAAGGAATGCAAGGTGTATAGTGTCCAACTTAAGAAATTGTTTAATTATAGCTTTACCAAGCCTAAACCAATTTAAAGCTTTCTTTCACAAAGCTCATCCTGTATATAGCCCTTCTTTTTGTGTAAACCTACTTTTCCAATTTTTAATGTAGCTGATTTCAGATTAAAACCTTAATAGAAGCAATACAAACATGATGCTCTATATTCCTAAACCCCAACTATGTAGAGACATTTCCAGTAAGATGAGCCAGTGTGATAGTTCCTTTGGGTTGATTTTATTATTTTTAATTCTTTTTATTATTATTTGCTGTAGTGATTAGGATTTCAGGCAATGAGTTAAAACAAGGTATTACTACACTGGCAGTCAATCAGATAACTATCACTTCAAAAATCATTTAAGAAGATCTACTTTTTTATTATTTATATAGCTCCATAGTTCATGGTGCTACATAGAACAAATCAAAGACGGGTTCCCTGCCCCCTAAGAGCTTACAGTCTAGGCAAGTACAAGAACAACAGGAGAAGATAACACAGGCAGGGGACAGAGAGGGGTAGTAAATGAAAAGGACAATTACAGTCACATAAAAAGATAGTGTGTTTATCTTTGTGGATACAAACTGGGGAGGTGAGGTGCTTGAGTAACTTTAGTTTTAATTAGAACTATATTTTATAGGAAAGCCAGAAGAGAAGGGTTTTGAAAATAAATTTGATAGTGTCAGAGGTGCTTGTACAAAGGCAGAGAGGCAAGACTGGAAGGGAACAGGACACTAGCATATTTGAGATTGGAAAAAAACAATCTTGGATGTCAGACAAGTCAACCTCAGCAACCCTTTTATCCTACCTCTGAAAAAATGACAAAAACCACAATTGCTCCTGTACACCTTAACGCGGGTTGGATTCTCATTTTGCCTTTAATATTGTATCAGTACACATTTGGGGACAAAACCTTGATTCCTCTGAAGTAGTTTTGAAACTCCTTTCAAAGTAGTCAGCATTTCAGCCATCATACGTATTTGGAAACTCTAACGTATTTGGAAACTAAGTGAAGTTGTGTCTAAAATACTTTTAATATTTTTCTAATAGCCTTAATATAATTAAAAAAAAATGACTATCACATTATATTTTAATTTTTTGTATGCTGTTAACTCTGCTCATGATTCCTTTTCCATGGAAACGTTTTGATTTTGTAGAATGTCAGGGTATTTCTCCTAATTCTATTTTAGATTTTGGATTTTGGTGGGTTTGTTTTCTTCATACGTTGTGTGTTTTGCATTCTGTTATTTGGGGGGTTTGGAAGACTTTATGGATGAAATCAGGAAGGATTAATGCATGTAATATAAACATGAAAGAAAAGGTGTTTCAAAACCTATACTGAATTCTTGAACTGAAAAATGAGACAGAAACTTCATGAAGTAGTATCTCCTTAATAACCTGCCAGATACTCCCTTGATATGCTTGTATTTGTTTTTATGTAAGAGGAATATTATGAAATGGCTTGCTAATGTGTATAACCAGACAAATCCTCATTTACTATAAAGCTCCACACATCTCTTGATTTCATCCAACTATTTGGCTTAGAATTTTTTACTACCAGTCCTTTCACATTTTCTTATTTATAGATAAGCTAAAGGAGGTTTTGTCATTTATTCTGTATTATCCACATAGTTATTTATTGCTGTATAACCATGCTGAGGCAACTTGAAGATTGAAATTGTGTGTCTTGAGAATTTTTAAGATTATAAACATCTGTCTTCCTTGAAACAGATACAGTAAAAAAAAAAAAAAAAAGAAAAAGTCCTGTTGAGTTTTTACCTCAGTTGTCGTCCACCAGGTAGCACCATACATAACTGAGTTATAACTGCTTTAAAAGTCATCTCTAGAGTGACATCCAAGGTCAGAAAGAGAAGCACCTATCATCGTGTCCTGGGAAATCAACAGACTGAGCTATTATTTGAAGCCACATAAGCAGTTATGTACAGATTCTGAATCTTCATGGGCCAGATAGATACTCACTTGATATTATCTGGTGTAGTTCCAGTGATTTTAATGGCATTGTTGAAATCTATGCTATACAAGAATTTTGGAATTTGGAACTAGCCATTCAGAGGCCTATCAAAATGAGGAAGCTTTCTTCAGAATTAAGGATTTCCTTCACAACAGTGAAAGGAGAAGGAATCATTACATTTTTGGTTTTGAGTACAAAACTTCCAGTAGTATTTCTGCTTTGGGGGTCAACTTTTTGCTAGTAATTTTTCCTCAAGTATCTTATTTTTCTGTGAAACAGGGAGAAATAATTACTAATGCACAACAAAGTAACATTATGAATTAATGTCTGATTCTTTTTTTAAAAGACATTATGCTACTATGAATCTGTGGAGCCAGGCATTTCTAGTCTTGATCTAAAATACAAATCTTCAGTTACTTTCTGTATTTTCCTTAATAATAGAAGCTGAAATTTTCACTGAAATCTTAATTAAGCCACATTACTTTTGGTTTTGGTTTTTTGTTCCTTGGGGGACATTGATCCAGTAAAACATCTGGGACATATTCTGCATTCACACTTACTTTGGCTCACATAAAGCTTAATGAGAATTAGTTATGTGCATCAAGGTGAGAATGGAATCCTGCTTATTTCAACACCCTTAATGGAGAAAAGAAAGGTTTGTTTGAATATAACACAGCATTTTATTACACGATTTTACAAATGTTATTGTAAATCATCACTCAAATGCAATAGCTAATTTTTGTCCATTCCAAACCACCATAATTAGGAATTTTCATTCTGTTGTACGACAGTTACTTTCTCGCCCTTTGTATTTTAAAGAATTAACTTAAAAATTTGTTATGTAAGTATATTCATTTTCAGAATCTTTGCTGAAGATGTTTTTATCTTATTTATACTTCAGACAAAGATAACCTCTTCCTTGTTATCACATAAATGGGGATGAAGCTCTCATAAATGCAAGAGAATTTGCTTTCTCAGTCCCTGTTCACAACAGAAATGGCCAGCTCAGTCTCTATGAAGATCTATGAGAACTGGGTAGTAGACACAAACCTCCCCTTCTCCCCAAATTTAATTTCTATAATTTGAATGATATATTTTATATTCTTGTGCTAAAAAAGCAGTGAGATTAAATTAAATCCTAGTAAAGAAATGACCTCATTACTCACCAATGACTAATTATCTGTGATAATTTTAGTTTAAGTTAGTTGAACTAATTATTTTCTGTATAAAGACAATCTTCACAATATGTTTGGCTGACATATCATTCCTTCATAGTCCATTCTATATATTTTTTGTTGATATACAAATAAATTTACAGCAGATGGAGGTGCAAGACTCAGCATCTGTAAGGCATTATTTAAAAATGTTATGTCCCGGAGCTTTATATGTCACAGGCAGGACACATGAATTAGCTTTGAAGCAACTAATGGCTCGATCCTGCAAAAACTTATCGCAATGTGTTGTACTGGCTTTCCTCAGGAATCCCAGAAAACTCTCTGGCCATGCCTTTCATGGCAAGAATCAGCAGAACAGGGCCCTAAGCTGAGGCTAAGTACCAGTACTCACACAAAGTATTGTACATATGTTGCTCAAATCACACAGCAAAAACAAAACAACTAAAACTGACATAATTTTAATGCTTTTTTTTTTTTTTAATTCTGTGCATTGGTTTCAAACAGCAAACTGAGTGCACTTTAACTGTTATCACAATCTGGTCAAGAGGTCTGTGTCTTTTACCTTTTACATACAATTGTTCATGACAGCATGTTATCAGCCTAGTGGAAAACAGGGGTGTAGCATGGTAAGCAGTGTTGGTAGTGCACCTATTTTTTATATTATCTAACTTGAAAATATGTCTCTTCTAAGATTCCTTTTTCTTGATAAAAATAGTTTTCACCAAACGTTGGTGGTGCACACGCACTACCATTCATGCTTGGCATCACACCCCTGACAGAAAGACATGTTCTTATTTTGTTGATAAAAAGTATTACAAAAATTTCCATACAAAAACTATTTTCATAGAAATCTTGCATTTCCACAGAAACCTGAACATTTTTTTTTTTTTCGAAAAAAAAAAAACCTGCTCAAGAATTTTGTTCATTTAGTACTGTGACTGTATTGAAAAATGCAGTCCTCTTTAAAGTTCTCCCCATTCACTTCTTTTAGGTGACTCACTACTTCCAATATTAGTGAGAATTCTTCAGGCTCCATTGAGTTCAATTTGAAGCAGGAACAAGGGTTTCAAAACCCATTCAAGCTAAAATGCAAGCCCTCTACGTGTGAAATACAGTGATTCCCACCCCCTCCCTCTTTTCACAATTAAAGAAAAAAAAGTAATCATTTATATCTAAAGGTTGTAAAATACATTCCTTTGTACCAAGGAAATTTTCATTCATCTAAAACTTGGATCAAAATTATGGAATTTTTTCTTCATTTGTTGCTTTTTTTTTTATTTTGGTGGGTTTTTTTGTTTTGGTTTTTTTTTAGATTAAAGTTCCAGCCCAGGTAAATTTAAGTTACTGATTTATTTTTTTAATTATTATTTATTTACTTAATTCAGTGACACAGACAGTCCAAAAAGTAGGTGAGCACCTCATATCTATCCTTCTAATCATGGGATTCATTTTCTTCGCTTTAACATTTCTCCCATCCAGGAAGCTCATATTGCCTGTCCAGATGGTAGTTTCAGTCTACCAGCAGTCACCAACTCTTCTATGCTTGGAAATTCAGAAGAACATATGGTTTCTTGTTCCATTACAGTTCTGACATATTATGCTTACTAAACTCCTTCCATGGTTAGTATCATCTTGGACATTTATTTTCCATCTCCTGGCAACCGTTGAACTTCAAAAGGAACCTGTAATTTCTCACTGAGACTGCATTTGAAACCAGCCACAAAACTCACATGGAACATTCATTCATTCAGAATGGTGGAAACCCATGACGAACAGTGTAACCCCGCATAACTTGATTGATCCATGATGCTTGTGATTCGAGTCTGGCCATTGCAACTGCTGAAATCACAGAGTCTCTAGTTCATAGACACAGCGGCATGAGGTAACTCATTTATTTTGCACAGGTTGCATATTTCCACAGGAAACATTCTTGCAAGGTTGTTTTGAAAAAAGATGACAGTTTGTGCTTGGGGGATTTGGCTTCCCAGCTCTATGCCATGGTTTCTTTACCCGGCAATCTTCTGTCATTAAATGTGTGCATGTTGATAACTTCTTCTGTTTTCACAATAACTGGGGCCTGTGGCTTGTGTTTTAATCGACGCTGACACTTCAGAGACATCCTTAGCTCCTCTATCATGGCACTACAGAAGGACCTCTACAGAGGGAAATAGAGGAAGAAAAGAAAAAAAAAAAAATCAGTGAGAAATGTCTAGCAATAATATCTAGAAGTAGATTCACTTTATTGTTTAGCCTTGTCAGTCCCATAGGTTTCCTTTGTCTCAGTCTGGAGCTCATAGCAAATTTCTGTCTTTTAAATATTCATTGCATAATAATGGAAATGACTTATCAAGCTGTGATGACTCAGTGAAAAAATCACCTCCAATTATTTGTCTGTCAGCTACTGACTATAGATGCATATGATACATTCAAAAAAATCAAACAAACTGTTAACATAGCTTAGACTTAGAGGATAGAATCTGAATGCAATATATATTAGGTATTCTGTAAGATCTTCTTTCTCATATTTAAAAGTAATAACTTAATTTCTATGTGATTTAAATAGCTGTTCCTCAACAAAACAACAAGCCTTAGTATAGGATGTTTACCTAAATTAATGCTTAAATATGGTTAAAATGCAGTCCAAATTGCTGAAAACTATCATCAAGTCCATTATTTTTAACATCTCCTGTACTGAAACACTTCTTTCGTTATGGAATATCATTTCAGGAGTGTATATTTGAAAACAAGTTCATCTCTTTTTATGCATATTATTGGAAAATTTTAACATGTTTTCACTGAAATCTAGGTCCTCAGAACCATTTTTTTTCATTTTTCAGTGAAGTAAATTTGAAAAGTAAAATAAAATCTCCCTTAGTCCTTCAATCTGACTTAATTCTCAACTGCTAATAGGGTGCTGAGCAAGCTAGCTTCTCCTCAGTGTGAGAATTGGAGTATGGATGAAATATGGAAGTAAGGAAGAAGAGTCTCAGTTTTGGGATATGTGAATTAACAATTTTTATCATATACTTCAACATTTTCTATCTAATGCAGAAATTTATTAACTGAATAACACATCCCAGAGACCAAGACTCTGACAATTGCTCTCACACAAAGCAAATTTGAGGTATAATGTAGCCCTTTGCGTTTTGCTTTCTTAGTAACTAATGAGGAGAAGGAGATGATCATAGAACCTAGATTACTGAAAATATTTCTTGATAAATGTTAGATTTTGTGTGATTAGCAATAGATCATCAGTCGATATATAATTGCCTGATTTATTTCCTAAATCAAGAACTCTGTTTTATCTGTAAACTGTTACATCACCGTTATTAACACAAACCTCAAGTTTGGAGATGAGATCCAGAAA
Organism: Pezoporus wallicus; assembly: GCF_028554395.1. Lineage (NCBI taxonomy): Eukaryota > Metazoa > Chordata > Aves > Psittaciformes > Psittacidae > Pezoporus > Pezoporus wallicus. The sequence goes on along the minus strand of NW_026638457.1, from coordinate 3,823,787 downwards.
TATTTAAGTACCTCACCCTGCCTAGCTCTTTGGGAACCTAAATTGAAACTGTTTATCAAAACCTGCATTCAGGTTTTCATAAACCTTCCAGGGCTGAAGGCACTCTGAGCAGTAAGGCACTCAGTTTTCCACATTAAATTTTATAGATATGTCATTTGGTGGTAGTAAGTAGAAATTCTGCTAAGCACATTGGTGCTTGGCTTAATCTTGGATCCAGTCAGAATTCAGAGAATTCACACTCAAGTTTTCCATGTGTGTCTTTCAATAGTGTATTCTGCTGAAGGAGCTTTAAGCTTCAATGCTCATCAAATGGCTGCAACATAAAAACATTAGGCCATTTCAAGGTAAAAACACTTGGATTTCCACCTACTGATGCTGTTCCACTTGGTACAGAACTGGTAAACAGGTAGAGCAGGAGAAAGGGAGAGAGAAGAGAACATGGGCTTTTTCTGTACGTTACAGATTAGAGCACACAAGGAAAGGCTTCAGTGGTAGTTACTGCTTCAGTGATGAATTCAACATTTTAATGTAAAATTCTGTAAATAGAAGAGTGCAAACATGAGCTGTCTCAGCCACAGGTTAGAACTGAATCTGAATCCCCCAAATCCTGAACAAACGCCTTTTTTCCTTATCCTTTCCGTGAATAAGGGAATTGGCAGGTGGAAGGAAAAGGTAATCTTTGGCTGTGATACCCTTCATTTCAAACATTCCTTTAAGTCTGAAATAAAGAAATGACATCTACAACTAGGAAATGTTTAAGATTTTAGTACAAAAGAGAGGATAGTCAAGCGCAAGACCTTCGGAGGCCAAATTTCAATTAAAGAATTATAATTTCTGGCAGGCATTTCTAGCTGGAGTGACTTCTTCAATGGACGCACATTAACAATAGCTTTTAAAGATGTCCCAGTGACTGGGTTGACATTCAAGACAGAATTTATAGCTTTTTGAATGAGAGGGCTAAAATTTCTAATTGAATGGTCTGAGATGTAATATGTCAGATATTCATGCATAAGGTATCTTTGCTTAACACTGTGTTGAAAGCAGGAAGCTGTACCTACTTCTTATCCAGCTGTACTTTGAAGGAAAACACTCACTTAGACCTTCTTAGACCTTCTCTTTTTTTTTTTTAGAAAGTGCTTTTACTTAACATCAGAACTGCAGTTATGATTACAAATCTGCAATTAACCCCCAAATCTTTCCAAAGGGTACAATTTAATTTAATATTCCCTAATGGATTAGAGGCTAAATTGCTAATGCTTGCATATCTTGGCATTTTCACTATGTGGGGAACCTAGTACATAGCTCTGGAATTTCACAGGGAATCCACTAAGAAGTAAATGCTGCAACTCTCAGCCTTACACCACCTCCAGACATTACTTGGCTCTCACCTCTGGAACAAAGATCTAAGTGAAATATTCTGAGAAACAGAAACCATCTAAATTTAGATATGGTACATTAGCACTTTAAAATTTTCAAGATTGTGTCCCTTTCTTTGCCAAAACATCCAACACAAGTGCCAAAACAGAGTGACTCCTTTTCAAGATGCATTAATCCACCAAAACCTTTGCAAAGATTTGCAAACGCTTATAAGAGGGTATAAATTTTTAGGTAATATCAGTAGAAACAGGATTACAATCAATAGTCAAGAGGTAAGAAGACACATGCACTCGATGCCAACTTTCTGAAATACCGTTCAAATGAGATTTCATGAAACTTGCCAACACATTTTATCTAAGAATGTTACCTTGATCTGAAAACTTATTAAATGAGAAACGTTGGCAAGACTGACAATATTAAAAAGGCAATTAACAAAATTTTCAGATAGCTATTTTATCTAGAAAATTCATTCACTTTGTGTTTTGAAGTTATTTTGCATAAATTAAGTTCATGGGAACTTATCTGCATATATGGTATTAAAAACATTATTTAATTACTTCATTTACTAAGTTTTACATGTCTGCTATGTCTTTTAAAATATCAAATGTCTGAAAACTATAAACAGTATCAGCTCCCAGACAGTACCATTGTTTTGGCAACTGATCACTGAATAGGAGCAATATTACTTTCCCTCTTGCCCCGCGATTTCAGTCACTGAAATAGTTACGTATTTTAAAAAGATTAATTCAAGGTTATATAAAAGCTCACGGCGTGGATGCTTATTCTTCTTTGCCTTGTATCTGAGAAATATAAGGAAGAATTTTCTCACATATTGATAGAAAATCATGTTCAAAAAAAGGTTTACAAAGGATTAATTTATGTTTGACCTTTATTTAATAGGAATTCTTTTATTGCCTGTTTTCTATTCCAATAAGTGTGCAGACTCCATTTTCTGTAGAGTTAGACTTTGTGCTCTTTTACTGCTTTGGAATAATAAGACATGATTTTTTTTGCGACACATTTTTTGTGACAGATAAATGACATTTTCAGATACTATTTTAGAAAATACAACCCAATGTCTTGATCCTGAATTCAATTGACCATTCAGATTTTTGGGGAAAAAGAGTAAAATGTTTACAGAACATACTGACTCTATCTCAAAACTGTTGTCTATCATGAAATAGAGCACTTTTAGTACATATTACATATGACTGCTTAATTCAAAGAAAATAACCTTTTGCCCCAACTTACCTTCCACACTTCAGGCATGTTATGGAAACATCATTTATAATTGATTTTTCACCCACCCTTACAAAATTGCAAGTTTTCTCCTGAAATGTTACCAGAAAGTAAATATTGCCTTCAAGTCATCTTAAATATAATCAAATAGTAGAAAAGTTGAAGAAAGGCATACAGTTCTCTAAACAATAATGCAAATAAATGCAACTATTTGGTTGCAACAAATTACTACAAAATATTTAAATAAAGTTGCAATTCTGAGTGGGGAGTTCAAGTGTTCTAAAAAAATTTTAATCAGAACTGCATTTCTTAACCTTTTAACACAAAGCAATTTTGAAAAGCTCATCTCCTTAAGGACAATAAAGAAGCAACTGATACCTCTTTAATTATTTGCCTCAGCTGACAGCTCTCAAATCATGTAGAATCAAGATGATAATTTTGCTAAGCATTACCACTGTTTGTAATCTATTTAGACAGCTTGTGTATGGTTTTACCGTCTGAGAAAAAATGTACCTCTGCATGTATGTATTGATATGAAAGATACACAATATTTAAACTGTTTTCATTATACTGTGTTACATGAAATCAGAAACGTAATTAGAAATTGTATTAGCATTCATTAGACACATAATTGTGAGACTACTACCACAGATTTTGCTTTTATCAGCCTAAAAAGAGCAACAAGAAGACAGGAATGACATGCCTGCACCACTCAGCATTTTGATTTAAGTGAATACTATTCAATGTGTTTTAAATATAAAAATCTTCGATCAGTTGCTGATTTATATTTTCTCACATTTTATGAACTTAATATAAAGCTGACTGTCAATATTCAATAAGAATGCAAGATTTACTCAAAAGTTCATTACTTCCAGTCTTGTGTGTCAGATATTATCTGTAGCCTTGTTTAATTTTCTTAAAGCAGTAACAGCAGTAATCCTTCATTGCCTTCTTGTATTATGCATCAGTGTTGTAGCATCTAGTAAGATATATCAGTTAAACTGGTTTTCATCCTCTTGAAGTTAATGAGAACGAATGTACAGCCCTAACCTGACCAGCCCTCCTAATCAGTTTCTGCCATTACATGCCACTCCTCCAGGGGTTTTGAATGTGTATATGAAAAACCTGTTGGTCTTAAACCCCCTGGACACCCTCATGGATCCTAGCAAAATGTTGATTTAGGATCATAAAGAGCTGATCAATTGATGGAATGAAAATAACCTCAGAAAAACAGAAATCATATATACACATATATATCTATACACATAATATGGTTACATTAAAAACAATTTCCCACACTTTTCTGATGTAGTACATTTTCAATCCATACCAAGTATAATGCATAAGTACACCACAGTCTAATTTCACATTAAATAGCAGAACATATCACCAACATATTTTCAATTACAGATTTAGCAATTATTGCTTTTTTGGTAGAAATAGAATGAGCAGCTATTTTAGAAACTTATTTTTAAAATAACTTTTTAATTCCAAAATGTATGGGAGATTTCATTGCCTACTTAAATAAAGACACTAATATCAAGCAAAATGATTTTTTTTTTTCATAAACTAAGCTTTTCTTCCACTATAAGTCAACCATACAAAGTTAAGACCAGTAGAGTCTTTCCTTACAGCTTGGTGAAACATGAGGTGTTTCACTCTCTAACTGAATTGAATGTTGATTTTTTCAAGGACTTTTCTATCTATTTCATAAAGAGGATCAACAAGCATCTGATGATACTGACCCTTCCTTTGACAAAACAACACTGAAATAATCTTCTGCAGGTTGAAGTGCTCACTGGGTTTTAGAGCTGTGCAGTGAACTTAGATGACATACAGAACCTCATTGCAGGCCACTTCTAGCAGATGTTGTTAGTGTCTCCCACTGGGACGATAAGATCCGAGCTTGCCTTAAATAATTAGTATCCAAAAACACCAATTCAGCCACTCTCAAATTCTAAAATTTATTTCCTGACAAAACAAAATGTACTCTGGGTGGATGACAGAGACTTCTGGTGAAGCAACTCTGAATCCGTTTAAAGTCTTCTGAAACTGTTTAACCTGGTTCCAGTCTGAATGAATCCTGACAGCTACACTAGTTCCCTATGGCTGATGGGGAGCTCCTATCAGTGCAGAAACCTTTTTCAAAGGTGGCATTGTTTAGCTTTGTCAGCAGCCTTTCTGGCCATTTCACTGACTGTGATGTTTTTCTGACTCACCTGTGGACCTAGGCTGGGGCAGATGGAATTGCATTTGTGTGGTTCCACTCTTTCCTCTCAGAGAAATCCCAGAGGATGGCATAGGACAATTGCTCATCAGCCCCGAGGGCACTTTCTCATGAAGGATTCCACAAGGTTTCATCCTGTCATCTCTCCTTTCAACATGTATATGAGGCCACTGAGGAGATAATGAAATAATTTGGGCTGTGGTGTCATCGGCACACAAATGATACAACAGCCCTACTCTCCAGGACAGTGAGAGAAGGATGGTGCAATCATTTTGTGCTTCCAGGACCTGGCTGAAATAGGGGTATGGTGGCACCTTAATCCTGGGGAGTTTAGGTGCTATGTTGGACAAGAGAAGCATTCAGAAGATAATGTCTATCCTCTTATTCAGTTTATCTACGTATCATTCCATTCCACCTCTTGTGAAAGAGGCTTACAGTCTCAAGATTCCTCTAGATTCCTAAATCTGTTTCTGAATTTTCAAACTGGATCAGTGGTGCTAAGTACTATTTGTCACCTATGATTCAGTCAGTGGTAATAATTTCTACCAGCACTAAACTCGTCACCCCAGCTTCCTCCAGGACACACTACTGCAGTCCATTGCCCCTTGACAATGGCTACAAATGGCTGCCAGGTGTTTAATAAGTGCTGATAGCAATTCACATTACTTCAGCCATGTAGCTGCCGCTGAGCAAATAAATAACAACATATGGTACTGCCTGTGTGATTCAGCATGTTGTCCAATGCAATATTTTAATGGTTCTTTGTGTTGCAATCACAGCTGTGCAGGGTATCTTGCTGCATTTCAGCAGAAATTATCCTGATTGTACTAAAATCAGTGACCTGAGGTCTTGATCTCTCAGCCACTGGATGTAAAAGTTCATTCATCTGTTAAATCATTTTTGATCCTAAATCTAAATTAATTCTCTGATTGTCCAAGGAGGATTGGGTTTGTTGATCTACAGGCATGGTGAAAGGAAGTGATGATGATGTGTAATTAATCCTGTGTAGTGTGAATTTATCTGGATTAAAATACTGCATATAACACCGTATATTTTTATTTGAAAATAAATATTCCACCCTACAGATTCATTTTAGAAAATATATAAAACCTGTCTTACCTGAGTTCAGCTATATCTAAACAGCTTTTTATAGTTTGCTGAGCTCAAGTCCACTGTACATTATTTATATATAGTTGTACCAGTTTTATAGTTCAGTGTGATAGCATAAACTTAATATAAAAGTTGACATGGCCTCAAATCATATTGAACAGAGAGAGACTATTAGTATTAAATTAATGTCAACAGTTTCTAGACTTTTGGAAACACTATTATAGTCCTATCACACTAAATAGTAGCAGAATGGTTAGCATTGGTTTCTCCGTAATATCTGTCAGTCTTCAATATTTTCTCAAGCTAAAAGGCAGCTGAAAGTGCTTGTTATTACTTTGCTGGTTTATACAAAACTCAAAGTAATAAAATCACATGGAGTAAATTGCGTTTACTACTATACTTAGCTATAGTATAGCTGATTAGATAAAAATGCAAAGGTTAATATTTACGTGTTAGAATACCTGTATATACCATATGTTAAAGAATTATATAGGGGAATCCAATAAAAAATTATTAGAGAGACATGAACATTCTGTAATCTGACTTCTTTTTTTTTCTTGAGAATGAAATCTTTTCTTTTTTTTTTTTTCCAGAGGATTAATATTCATGAAGCTACAGTGAGCCTCCTGAAATCGCATTCTTACATTTGTACTTGTGAAATGAGTCAGTTTTACATACATTTCTAATCTTTCTATTTTTTCTTTAATGATAAATCTTAAGATATTAAAAGTACTTCAGAAACAAAGTTCATTACCAAATAGATATTGGTTGCGATGAAATCAAATATCAAAATAGAGATCTTGTTTTCAATGTTTTATTGTTGCAAATGATTTTTTTAAACACCACAGATTGCTTTTTTTCAACTTTTCACCTTTTCCATTTTTGTGTTTTCATCATTTTTTTTCCTGTGAATGATGGATGTATTTGTAGGTTTGTGAAGTTTGTTTTGGTGGAGCTTTCTTTGGGTTTTTTGATTTGATTTGGTTTGGTTTGGTTTTTTGTTTGGGTATTTTTTTGGTTTTTTTTTTTCCAGATTTTTTTTTTTTTAACAGTTTCTTCCATTAAAGAATGTCCTCTAATATGTAGTTAGGTGGTTTCCAAGAGGGCATTTAATTATAATTAATACCTCAAGTACTCTGTACACTTACACACACACACACAAATTAGCCATACAAGTCTGTGCATCCACATAGAGTGCTCAAGGGAGTACAGGATGATAGAAATTCACAATTTTACAGCTGCATAACTGCAAAATGCAATGTGCTAAAGCTGGAGAAACATTTCCTTTTATGAGCTGTCACAGCTGCTGCTCCTTTTCCCAGCTAATATTAAAAATTCTGAGGTTACTCCATTACAAAATGTGGCATAACAATACAGACTACATCACTGACTGTACATTTTATAAAAGTTACTTAGAATACAAATCCCAAAGCTTTTACTTTGATCTACCAAGAATGCCCACATTCTTTTTTTCATCGTAGCCTGAGGAACAGGCTTTTCAACTTTAAAATCTTTTGAACTTGCCTCCCCTGGAAAAAAAAAAAATAAAAAAATCACTAAACTGGGATTTATTTTGGGGTTGTTCCAAAACTATCCCAAACAGCAAAAGCTTTTAGTAGTAAGCCATCAGGAATATTCTCAGAATTCCAATAACACTGACATAACTGCATTTTTTTGCAAAGTAATGAAAAAGACTGTAATGAAAACTAATTTAGTAAAATTTGGAAAAGAAACAGCCAACATAAAATATTCTGGTAGAGTAAGAATGGATCCTAAAAATATTTTCATTGCTCATATTTAATTATTATGGTAATGTTGGTTTCCATTGTAAGATAAGAATTAATACATATCCTGTTAATGAAGAAGCACCCACAATATTTCATTACTGATTAACGTCTTGCTGTAAGAAAATTCCATATAGGACAAGTCACATATATGCATATTGCTCACCTCAATTCTAAAAAGCAGCATTCTAAGACACAACAAATTAATTTATCCTGTTGCAAACAGATTGTAGAAGGACCTTGGCAAATGAACTTATGTTAGCATTTACACTAACTTAGAATCATCGAATCATAGTATCATAGAATAGTTAGGGTTGGAAAGGACCTTAAGAACATCTAGTTCCAACCCCCCTGCCATGGGGAGGGACACCTCACGCTAAATCATATCACCCAAGGCCTCGTCCAACCTGGTCTTGAACACTACCAAGGATGGAGCATTCACAACCTCCCTGGGCAACCTATTCCAGGGCCTCACCGGCCTCACAGGAAAGAATTTCCTTATACCCCATCTAAGCTTCCTCTGTTTAAGTTTTAACCCATTACCCCTTGTCCTATCACTGCAGTCTCTAATGAAGAGTCCCTCCCCAGCATCCCTATAGGCCCCCTTCAGATACTGGAAGGCTGCTATGAGGTCTCCACGCAGCCTTCTCTTCTCCAGGCTGAACAGCCCCTACTTCCTCAGCCTGTCTTCATACAGAGGTGCCCCAGTCTCCTGATCATCCTCGTGGCCCTCCTCTGGACTTGTTCCAACAGTTCCATGTCCTTTTTATGTTGAGGACACCAGAACTGTACGCAATACTCCAGGTGAGGTCTCACAAGAGCAGAGTAGTGGGGCAGGATCACCTCCTTCGACCTGCTGGTCATGCTCCTTTTGATGCAGCCCAGGATACGGTTGGCTTTCTGGGCTGCAAGTGCACACTGCCGGCTCATGTTCATTTTCTCATCAACCAGCACCCCCAAGTCCTTCTCCACAGGGCTGCTCTGAATCTCTTCTCTGCCCAACCTGTAGCTGTACCTGGGATTGCTCTGACCCAGGTGTAGGACCTTGCACTTGGCATGGTTTCATGCCAAAAAAAAATCAAGAAGTAACCATATTTGAGGGAAACACAATCAGGATGTGGCGTCAACTCTATATGTTGACATATACATGATTTTTTCAGCTAAGCAGCCCTTAGCCCCTCATTGCTTCTTGGGAAAGGTGTGGGTCCACTACATTAATAAAACTAGGTTTCAAGAAAACTTCTCAAGCCAAAGCCATCTTCTCCAAAGAAACTATGACCATGATAAGTACAAAGACAAACATTTGCAAGGGTGTCACCAAGAAATACTCTATATGTTCTTGACATTGCCTTCATCAATACTGTGAATTTCATCCTAAAGTTTTCAGCAGTGCACATGCAGTTTCTACCACAGAGCTGATGCTTATGGTAATATCTTATACCTAATCACTATGTGAAGGTGGTATCAAACTGGAAATAATCTCAGAGAAGTCTCAAAAAAACCCCAACAAAACCCAAACCCAAACTCAAACACAAAAATGAAGGAAAGATCAATAAATTCTCAAACTGAGAATCATCAATATATTATGCTAAATATTAATGGTCTTCAAGGTCAATGTTCTCCATGGTCATTATGGTAATAATATGAGGTATACAAAATTTAATGCTTTAAATGAACATAAACCCATAACACACTGAAGCACATCAATAATAAAAAAAAAGGACATAGTAATTGTTTTAAATGGCTTCTATTTCTAATATTGCTTATTCACTGCTCTCTGAGTGCTTGTTAAAATCAAGGAGCAGGTAATTCACCAGCAGAAGCAATTATAAAATGCAAATGACTGGGCATTTATTGTCAAGATTAGCTAGATAAAAAAGGTCTGCTTAATAACTTGTTTACAAGCCAATGACATAATTAGATGGTTGTATCATAAACAATAGAAAAGAATACAAGACTAAAATATTTTCTAAAGGCTGAAATGAAAAAAGCTAATCATTGTGAAATTCTATTAAAAAGTAACAATTAAATTTCCGTCTGAGAAATTAGAAGGCACCACCTTGTGGCTACTTTGCAGGAATGCAGTCAGGATAGTCTGGCCCACCATCTCGTCCTACCCCTTCCTTCTGTGTCAACAAGAAAGTCAAAATTCTGCTTTACACAAGCACAACGCTTTATCCTTCCCAATACTTTCTCTGAAAAAAATCACTGAAACTATGTACTAGGTAGGCTTATAGGGGTTATTTAGCTCAAAATACTCACACAGAATCACACACAGAATCCTAAGGGTTGGAAGGGACCTCAAAAGATCATCAACCCCCCTGCAAGAGCAGGGTAACCTAGAGTACATCACACAGGAACTTGTCCAGGCAGGCCTTGAATATCTCCAACGTAGGAGACTCCACAGCCCCCCTGGGCAACCTGTTCCAGTGATCTGTCACTCTCACAGTAAAGAAATTTTTCCTGATGTTCACATGGAACCTCCTATGCTCCAGTTTACACCCATTGCCCCTCGTCCTGTCACTGGACATCACTGAAAAAAACCTAGCTCCATCATCCTGACACTCACCCTTTACATATTTGTAAACATTGATGAAGTCACCCCTCAGTCTCCTCTTCTCCAAGCTAAAGAGACCCAGCTCCCTCAGCCTCTCCTCATACAGGAGATGTTCCACTCCCTTAATCATCTTTGTGGCTCTGCGCTGACTCTTTCAAGCAGTTCCCTGTCCTTCTTGAACTGTGGGGCCCAGAACTGGACACAATATTCTAGATGCAGCCTCACCAAGGCAGAGTAGAGGGGGAGGAGAACCTCTCTTGACCTACTAACCACACCCTTTCTAATGCACCCTAGGATGCCACTGGCCTTCTTGGCCACAAGGGCACATTGCTGGCTCATGGTCACCCTCCTATCCACCCCCAGGTCCCTTTCCCCTTCACTACTGTCCAGCAGGTTAACCCCCAACCTGTACTGGTACATGGGGTTGTTCTTGCCAGATTATCACATTACTCAAATGTGTGTTTGGTGTAGACAGCAAATTCAGAATTATTGGCAATCGGAGCAATCAAGGCTTATTTAACTGATGTTTAGGTTATGATTATGTAAGAAAAACTTTGTTGGTGTTATTATTTTAGTATACTCTAAGATTTAATCTAGTATTTTGTATTATGAGAAGCCTATAGCCAAATCTCTCTTTGTGAAACAAACAGGGTACACTGATATGTCTCATTTCACATTATTTGAAGTACTAAACAGTTCAAAATTAGTAAACTGCACATCTTTTTTTTCACAAGCAGACATAATTCTGACCTGCTGTTGGCTCAATGAATCTTGAATTACAGTGGAATTGAATCCATATACTGTTATTTTCATATCCATCAGATCTTGATCTTCTGGAAAATACCTAGTAAATTAGGACACTCATTTTTCAAACAAACTTGCCATAAGTGTCAGTGATTGATAGTCTAAATGTGATATCCAAACTTAACTTTGTTTTTGAAAAGTGTCAATAAAAAAGACATTTCTCTGTGTCTGGAAAGTGTTGTGGTGGCATGAATTCATGTTTCCCAGAAAGACTTCCGCTAGTATCACAGGTTTCCTTTGAATTTTTGAGCATATAGGAGAATAGATGTTCTGAACCACTTTGGTTATAAGATGCAATAGTTATTTAGCAAAGAACACAATTTTATCAGCTGATTTTCTGAGCTCAATTCCTGTCAACATTTCAATCCTCCAACTAGGTTCACACCAGCCAATGTCTCTGTTTACGTGCGCACTCTGGGAGCAGTGTGACACTGAAAATGCTAGAAATACATTTCTGGATTATACACTCTAAATCTGCATTGCCTCCCCACTGGAAGTGCAACATTAATTTTGTATATATCAAAAAGCAGACACACATACAAATATGTCCACTTATATCCCAGGATACTACATATATTCAACAGCTTGGTTGTTAATGTGACCTTTGATCTTCCCTGTTTCCAAATGTTGACAAGCATTATACAAATACCAGAATGGCATTCTGATTCTAGAGGGATGAAACCATAAATATGACCAAAAATAGCCAAGACAGCATTGCTTGCATGGTTTACTCATCCCAGCAGAGGTGATGTAGATATTGGAGACAGACGGTACTGCTTATCTTCGCTTTGGCTGCTGCTACTCCTTCTCCTAGGCAAAGGGGATCTACTATATTTGGGGATGATAGAAGATGTTCATTGGAGGTTTGTGGGTGCAGGACAAGACAGGGTGAAGGGATGATAGGGTAGGCCAAGTGTAGGGATGTTAGCATAATTTTCCTGTTGATTTGATTTCATAAGTAAAGTGCTACTGAAATTTTACTTGTCCCCTGCAATCAGAGTGTGTGGCTGCAGTGGGGAAAGAAGAAGAGGGAAGGAAAGAGATTGGTGGCAAGGAGGAAGGAGAGGAGAGAGACCTGACTGCTTCAGATTCGCTCCTAACTTTTTTAAGTATCTCAGTACTTGATGATGAGACTTTTCTGGCATAAGTACTGTGAAAAGGTCAGATACTTCCAGAAAACAACCACAGGGCTTAGAGAAACAAGTCCCTAATTAGGAAGTTTCTGTTTGTTTCCTCACACAATGGCCAGCAGACTGTTATTGTCACCTAAGATATGCATTCACACTCTGCAAACTGCTGAATTCATGTTACAAGATTATCAAAATAGTGCTGTTTTTCTGAGTGCTTGTTAAAAATCCAGAAAATCTAAACCAGACTATACTGATGTCCATAAGAAATCCACATAAGATATCCACATTAGGAATGGATAAAAATTATTGAGAATTACATGGGTTACTTAAGTAACTGATATCTTTTAACTCACAATTTCATTTCAGAAACATAGCATTCCAAGAGTATGTTAACAGAAAGGAATTAGCCTAAAGTATCATAAAGAAGAGGATCTAAATGTTCCTTTAACAATTTAATAAAATGCACCCATGTTCAAACTATGGTTAGGACCTCGTAACCTCACACTGCCTTTGTGCATATTAGAAAAAAAATCTTTTAATATATTTATAAAAGGATGCTTGCATACCAAAATACTGTCTCAAAAGAAGTTGAAACAAATTTAAAATTTTCTAAGTAATGATTCAAGCTACAAAAACTCTCCAGTAGCATCTGGAAAAATAACAATATAAATATAGCTATAGGATTCACTACTGATTTTATTACATTAAATTTACAAATAGAAATATAGAAATTGGTCACAAGCTCCTCAAAAGGAAAAGAAAAAAAGAAAAAGACCTAGTAAAATTTAACAGGTTCTCACAATTTTAAAAAGTCAGAATCTGTCATGGCAATGAAATATAAAGTTTGAATTTAGTTTCAAATATGGATACATACAAATATAAAGATCTATTCATCATGAAAAAATAATATTTCCAACTAAGAATCTCACAAGATATTACTAGTGTTGATACAATTAAAGTATTGTGGTTTTATAAATTGCAAGTACAGAACAAATTAACACTAGAATTTTTAAAACTGATTCAATTTGAAATTACATGACATCATATCAGTAGTAAACCCACAAAAAGAATCCATGCTGATGTAATCTTTTACAGATGCTACCAGGACACTTTGCAAGTATAAACTTCTGTAAAGAACATTTCTACAGAGACATTTTTAGATTTTGATTTTGAGCTACAGTTTGTCTTTTGAAAATCAGAATTATCTGTAGAAGATTGTTTCCCATTACAGTTTCGGATTTCTTCTTCATCCATAAAATTAACTGCAGTGAACTTCCAGGAGTAAAAAGCTGTCTTTTTTCAGGCTTGAATAAGAGGAGAAATAGTCACTTGTCCTGAAATCTGGCTACAATTAAACACATTGAAGACAAATTAAAAGCTGTAAATGTAAGACTTTGGGTACTTTGCTGTGATCCTTTGTTATAAAAGTACTGTACTATATGGTAAACAATCAGTATGCATCACTTACATTTCACTACCAGTATTATTTAAATAAAACATTGATATAAAATAAAATAGGAAAAGACAATATTTACCTTTTCCAACTGGGCATTTTTTTTGGATTTATACAAAAACTCCCCTACTGCCACAAAGACAGACAGCACCAATCCTGCTGCCAACACAATGAAGATTCCTCCAATGTTTTGAACTCCCAAAGCACTGGCCTCTTTACTTTCCTCTTCTGGGCAGCCATTGCCTCTCCACCATTTCTCTTTCATCATGTGGAGCTTGCCCTCCTCTTGCAGCTGAAGAATTGCTATAGTGATCTTGTCTCTGTATGGAGAACCTGAAGAGACCACAGGGAGCATATATTAGATGGAGTTTATTTTAAGGAAAGTTAGTTATTGCTGATAAAAATAAAATGTGATATAATTCACAGGAAGAAGTATATCCTCTACTATAACATTTATTGAAAGGCCATATATATCTCACCACACTAGTCACACATAAACACAAACCTACCTGTGCACACACGTATAAATAATGCGCACAGACTTTTATCCAGCTGGTGATGCCTGTAAGCCAGGCAACACAATGCAACAAGTGCTACTACACTTAGTCTCTTGGTCTCAAACATCTTCATGTCCAACTATTATATCCAGGCAAATGTTATTCATTTTTCAATTTCCATTAGGCTTTTAATTATGCCACATTATATTTAGTCTAATATACATAAATCCATAGGGTGTTGCTTCATAGCTTGTTACCCTAAAACTAACCCAAGGTCTGATATATAACAAACATTTTATACTATTTATTGAAAGAAGAAACAACAATTTATGCCTCAGGACCACAAAAGGTCTCTATTTGACAGATTGTCAGGCACTTAAGATGCCTTCCAAGTGTGCACTTAATTATTAACAGTACCAGGTAACAATGCATTCAGAAAGATAAGGTTAAGTGTGTTTGGCTAACAGGGATGTAAATTTTTATATTTTAATGTATTTCTTTGTCATAATTCATTATTCTAAAATAATAATTAATTTGTAGGTTTTGAACATTTCAATATTTCAAGGGACAGTTCAAAGGGAAGTATCACATCTTTGCATGTCATCTGCTTTGTCTTTATATAATGCATAAGGAGTTTTCAATGTGTATTTTAAAATCTACATCAATTAATGAAAAATGCCAGTGGAGAAAGTTTTTCTTTTCTGAATGTTAGGGACTAAATCAAATCAGTTAGAAGTGATTTCTGTGTTAAAATTTGTGTAACGTTAAAGGAAAGAACAAAGCCATTATTTTTCTTCTGCTCCCTTGAAAACAGTAACAAAAGATTCCTCGTTAAAGTGGTTAAGTATTAAAAGGGGAAAAAAAAAAAAAAGGCAGATGAAAAGGCATGGCATCCTCTCTTTCATGTCCTATGAATGCAATTCTACAAAGAACTCCTCCTCTTTTTCTGTCATAATAATGCTACTTACTAGCTATAATTTTTAGTGTTTCATTTGGCTGAGTATTAACATATATTTTCATTAACTTGATAACTTTTAAAAAAATCCTCAGCATCCTTTAGAGAAATGCTGCCTATTTGACTACTTCGTGTACTGTGAACAGCTGTGAAGAAGCTGAAGGAATACATACATAGGATATTTTATACTGTTCACAGTCTTGGAAAACATAAATTTTCTTTTGGAATTTCTTTCAATTTATTCTTAGTTTCTTTGATTTCTTCTTACATTTCTTAGCTTATCATGAGAATAAAGCCAACAGCAGAGGGTTGCTGTACCAGCATGGAAGTAAAACATAGAAAGAACCATTAATTACAAATCACTCTGGACTTTTCCTTTATTCCAGAATAAGAGGTGGGAAAAGCTGGCCTCAAAGCACTGAAGCTGCAAGAAATTGTGCTTTTATCATCTATGCTTCAAAAACAGTGATGCTGTGTATTAGGAACTAAACTGTGTTTACACAGGACTACTCTCTTGTGCATACAGGGGCTTAAGTCACACCATTTCAGATGATCCTGATTATGCTGAAACTGCAGAATTCTATACCTGACACATTTCTTCAGTGAGATGGAAGAAGGAAAATAAGTAGTCCACAAGAGCCTGGGGAAGTGTAAGTGCATCCTATAATATCTTGGGATATTTTCAATGTTACACTGCCTGTAAATATTTAACAACAACTTAAATAACATTAGATTCTAAGAAATAATCTTAGAACTAGTTTAAGCCATCTTCTGATCTCACAGGCTGCTTTCTAATTAAATGTATTTGCATTTCATTTCCACACTTTTTGTTGGACTAAATATAGTCAGTACCAACTATTCTTCATGTATTATGTATATATTCTAGGGACCAGATTTGTACGCATACAGTTGTAGTCCATTTGAAGCACTTAAAAAAACGAATGAACTGAGGAATTCATAGACCAAAACCATAAAGTATGGACAAATCCTATCTATAATTAGTTAAACTTATGAGGACTGCATTAGAAGCAAGCAGTTGATAGTGATTTAGTTCAATAGGTCCTTCTCTGGACTTGTTCTAACAGTTCCATGTCCTTTTTATGTTGAGGACACCAGAACTGTGCACAATACTCCAAGTGAGGTCTCACAAGAGCAGAGCAAAGGGGCAGGATCACCTCCTTCGACCTGCTGGTCACGCTCCTTTTGATGCAGCCCAGGATACGGTTGGCTTTCTGGGCTGCAAGCGCACACTGCTGGCTCATGTTCATTTTCATGTCCACTTCATAAGGTTGGCATCAGCCCACCTCACAAGCTTGTTAAGGTCCCTCTGGACAGCATTCCTTCCCTCCAGCGTATCAACTGAACCACACAGCTTGGTGTTAGCAGCAAACACGCTGAGGGCACACTCAATCCCAATATCCATGTCACCAACAAAGATGTTGAACAAGACTGGTCCCAACACTGATCCCTGAGGGACACCACTTGTTACTGGTCTCCAGCTGGACATTGAGCCATTGACCACAACTCGTTGCATGCAGCCATCTAGACAGTTCTTTATGCACCGAGTGGTCCATCTGTCAAATTGATATCTCTCCAATTTAGAGACAAGGATGTCATGTGGAACTGTGTCAAATGTTTGCACAAGCTCAGGTAGATAACGTCAACTGCTCTACCCCTGTCCATCAGTTCCGTATCCCTATCATAGAAGGCCACCAAATTGGTCAGGCAGGATTTTCCCTTAGTGAAGCCATGCTGGCTGTCACCAACCACCTTGCTGATGCCATCCAGGAGAATCTGCTCCAAGATTTTGCCAGGCACAGAGGTGAGACTGAGTGGTCTGTAATTCCCTGCGTCATCCATTTTCCCTTCTTGAAAGTGGGGGTTATATTTCCCTTTTTCCAGTCATCGGGAGCCTCACCTGACTGCCATGATATTCCAAATATGATGGATAGTGGCTTAGCAACTTCATTTGCCAGCACCCTCAGGACCCGTGGATGGATTTCATCAGGTCCCATGGACTTGTGCATGTTCAGGTTCTTAAGATGGTCTCGAACCAGATCTTCTCCCACAGTGGGCCTGGGATCTTCTTTCTCACAGTCCCCTTGTCTGCCTTCCAAGCCTTGGGTGGTGTGGTCAGAGCCTTTTCCAGTGAAGACCGAGGCAAAGAAGTCATTAAGAGCCTCAGCCTTCTCCAAATCCAGGGAAGTCAGTTCTCCCTCTCTTCCTGAGGGGGCCCACATTGTCCCTAGTCTGTCTTATATTTGCAATGTATCTATAGTTTCCCTTCCTATTACCTTCCACATCCCTAGACAACTTTAATTCTAACTGCACCTTAGCTTACCTAACCTGGTCCCTAGCTTCCCAGACCACATCCCTGTATCCTTCCCATGCTGCCTGTCTTTGCTTCTACCTTTTTTTTTATTTTTTTCCTCTAAGTTTCCTCAGCAGCTCCTTATACATCCAAAGATGGCCCTCCTGCTGCACTTCCTTCTAGTTAGGATGCAACACTCCTGAGCTTGTAGCAGGTGATCCTTGAATATCAACCAACAGTCGTGGGCCCTCCTGCCCTCTAGACCTATATCCCATGGAACCTTATTAAGCAGGTTCCTGAAGAGGTCAAAGTCTGCTCTCTTGAAGTCCAGGGCAGTGAACTTGCTGCACGCTCTTCTCACTTTCCTGAGGATCTTGAATTCGACCATCTCATGATCGCTACAACCAAGGCTGTCCTGGAGCATCACATTTCCAACCAGCCCCTCCCTGTTGGTGAGCACAAGGTTAAGCATGGCACCTCTCCTTGTCGGCTCCTCTATTACTTGCAGAAGGAAGTTGTCTTCTACACAATAAAGGAACCTCCAGGATTGCTTGTGCCTGGACATACTGTCCCCCCAACAATATCAGGATGGTTGAAGTCCCCCATGAAAGCAAGGGCCTGTGAGCATAAAGCTGTTCCTATCTGTCTGTGGAGTGCTTCATCCACAGAGTCCTCTTGATCAGGCAGTTTGTAACAGATCCCCACAGTAATGTCCCCCATAGCTGTTCTCCCTTTAACCCTGACCCACAAACTCCCTGTTAGCTGATCACCTATCCCCAGAGTTCCATACTATCTGGCCTATCCCTAACATAAATAGCAACTCCCCCACACTATCTGCCAGGCCTGTCTTTCTTAAAAAGCCTGTAACCTTTCATTCCAACTCTCCAGCCATAGGAACCATCCCACCGTGTTTCTGTGATGCCTATTATATCATATCCCCATAAAGGTGCACACATCTCTAGTTCGTCTTGTTTGTTCACCGTACTATGGGCATTTGTATAGAGACATCTAAGCTGAGCTCAAAATGAAGCCAACTCATTGGCTGGAGCTGCTGAAATTTCTCTACATTTCTCCAAGCATTTATCATAGGTGTTGGCAACTGACTGGGTGTGCTGGGATGGAATGATACTCCCCCCCCCCAGCACTTCTAGGTTTAAGCTTTCTTGACCAGCCTGGCAAGCCTCCTACCAAAACAGTTCTTCCCTAGACCAGCTCCACCAGCCCCCCAGTAGACCTGGACTCCCAAATCAAGACCCATGTTCTAAATACCCAAACCCCTGACTATGGCACCACTGTTCTAACCATTTATGAGCCTGCCAGATCCGCCTAGCCTTTTTAAAGTCTTCCCCTTTTGTTCTGGAGAATTGATGAAAAGACAATCCAAGCTCCAGATCCCCTAACCACCTGTCCCAGGTCTCTGTAATCCTTCTAACTATTCTGATATGCTGTGCATATCATTAACACTCACATGGACCACTAGAAATGAGTAACAGTCAGTAGGACTTACTAGAGCAGGCAGCCCCTCTGCAACACCCCTGATCTGTGCCCCTGGCAGGCAACACACCTCACTTGAGACTGGGTCAGGCTGACAAATGGGTGCCTCTGTGCCTTTCAAAGTAGAGTCCCCCTGTTACTATGACCCGCAAACAAAAAGCCAACAAAAAGTTTCAACAGAAGTCAAGCAACTGGAAAAATATCTTACCAGTCTGTGCATGGGTTAAGAGTGGGAGGGGAGAGACAGATGAGTATATAATCTTCCAATGAGTGCAGAGAAAGGGAAAAGTCCAGTGGAGAAATATCTGACTTTTTTTTTCTTTTCTTTTTCTGGTTTCTACCGTTTTCATTTCTCTGTCAAATAATGAGTGATTCCCATGAAAAACTGGGACTGGAGGGCCTACAGAACACACTATACAGTATTTGCTGATCCTGCTCTAGCTGCTGTTTGCAGGAATGAGAATTTCTGCCAGAAGAATCTTAAGACCTTCTGCTATAGATTACAGAGACCTTAGTGCCTTTCTATGATCCACAAACTCAATCAGGGGTGCAATATTTTCTATTTGCAGTTACCTGCTTATGAAAATTTAAAATAAAAATTAAATTTGGAAAAAATTCTATTGTTTGAAACATCTGCATAAAACTAATATAACAAAGTCTCAGAAATACTGCAGAATTTATGCATAGGTAAACTTCTGCCCTGAAGTCTCAGTATATAAAGATTTATGTACATAATGATATGTTTAATCATAAATTATGAACACATAAGCTTTTTATATTGAGACTTCACTGCATACAGATTACTATGTTGAAATCCTGCTGATCTGGCTGGTTTTGAAATTGCTTCCTACTAGATTACAATTTAGTAAAATCTCCTGTCTGGTTACTCTTAGGCTGTTTTACTCATTCCACCAAATACAAAAGGAGTTTGAGCATATTGGGACCTGTAGAACTGAATTTAACCCTAAGTAAATAAAAAGGAATAAAAGCATTCTGTTAACTCCATTAAGAAAAAAAAATGAACTTTCTTGTCTCATCATTCCAGGTGCATTTTACCAAAAGAAATCACTGTGAATTGTCTGATATTTTGAAATTTGGTGCCAATGAGATGTATTTGCATGTTACTTTTGGTTTCCTAGACAGAAAAATGCTTACTGAAAACTCCTATGCTACTTACATAGACTTTTGCTCCTGTGACATTTTTATCTTGTTACTAAAACTCCAAAGGCTATTCTACTTATCTTGCAACATTATTTCATACTCTGTATGCTTAGCTTAAGTGAAAAAGAAAGGTCATTTTAAATATACCACCATACTCAGAACCTTGGTACAAATTTAAGGTCATCAACAACTTCTTCTAGTACTGAAGTACTTATTGGAAGGAGAAAGCCACATCTAACAGGAAATATATTCCTTTAATATCTAGGTCTTGAAGCTGTATGCAAATATTTTGCATTCAACAAAGCAACCAATTCAATTTCTAGCTTTAGCAGTTGAAAGGAAGAAGTACCAAATTCAACATGGGCCTCAACTCTCATGGCCCCATCAAGATTCACAGATTAAATGTTCTTCCACCAAATTGATTGCATGCTTAGTTAAATCATATTTGAAAGCTTTGTTTGTTATATTGTTCTGTTACCTTTGACCATCAGTTACTATGGTGAAGGTTTCCATTTTTCTCTACAAGACAAAATTTAGCTCAGGCCTTTGGAATAGACATTCCTTGTTAGGGGATAACTGGAGATACAGTATGTGGGCTTCAGTTTCTCTTAAGTGTCATGCATACTGCAGTCATAGGCATAACAGAAATAAGACGGAAGGGATTTCATTTACAGATAACTGTGGAATAGATGTCTAGACCGTGAGGAACCACCTGAAACTCCTTCCAGGAATCTGTAGTGTAGTCAGTGCTCAGCAATAGAGACTGTCAGTCACAGTTATGATTCTTTCCAGGTCATGGAGTAACACCACTGCTATAGCTGGAGATCTGATGGATTAAAATTCTTTGGCAATCATACAAAGCAAGCAATACCCACAATAAAGAGAAGAGCAGCTAATCAAAAGAAACAGGAAACTTGACACAGGAGCAGATCCTCTATTAACCCAAAACCTGGATCTCAATTTAACTCCAAGTAAATAAACAAGGCCCATCAATAAATCATACTAATAACACTAAAAAAATTTTTAAAAAGCCACTGATCAAAAGATGTTCTCTTCAGCAAAATTAGCCACTTTAGTAAAAAGTAGCAATTGGTCAGGTATTTTTAAGAGTACAGAACAAACCTGAGATCTTTCCATTACACCAAGAGAGGGAATTTGATTCTAAATGTAGCTTTGTGATGTCAAGTGAACATTTTTCCTGTCTTTTAGCTCCGTGCCTCACAGCTGATTTGTTGTTTCATATTTATGAAATTATAAGACATTACAGCATTTTCACCTCTAAGGTACATATGAATTAATAGCAAAGCGCCCCAGACACACAGAGTTCAAACACACTTCCCCAAGTGAAAACAACTGCTGTATAAATAAACTTTGAGTGGACATTAATCTTTTAAATATAGAAAAGTTAAGCACCCAAGAGGTGAGTAATGTTTATATACATTTCTTATTAATTTGTGATTAATGCATTAAAATATGAGATAGATTTAAATATTAATCAAAACTATACTTCTTACTCTTCTACCATCTGTCCTTCTACTTCTGTAGTTCATGGACATTTCGACTTTTAGGTATGAAAAAACCTCTTTCAAAGTTCTTTAAATACTTCTCATGTTGGGGACAGTATCAGAAATAAATTATAAAGTAGCAGGTCTAATATAAGAAATACTTGCAACTTTAATTTAGGTGTATTCCATATACATTACATTTTCTATTCTTGTTTTTCTGATTAAAGACATAGCTCTGAATTTTACTGTTGTTTTCTAAAGGATGTATTGGATGAAATATTCATCAGGATGGGTTAACATTTCTGATGGGAAAAAAAAATGTTTCCTGATTCCAATTGTTAACCCTGACACTTCATTCTATATTAAGATTACCATATTGTAATGTTAGACATTGTAAATATTAAATATTCATTAAGCTACCATTTCTACAATGGAAAATCCTCAATAGATGTTGGCAGCAGTCTAAGCTACCCCATATCTAATTAAAACTGCAAACATTCAAAAGAAATCTAAAACAAAGCTGTTCACTATTCCTTTACATATATAGTCACCTTTGAGCAACATATTTTTAATCAGTATTTGTTCAAATGTAATCAAAACCCTCTCATAAGTGGTATATTCTCTAATTGTTTTCAGTTCTTCCCAGTCATAACAATTCCCAGCTCATGCTAATTTCTGGTCACTTCATTATACAACCATCATCTAAATGTTCGTGTAGGTTTATAAATCTGAAATGTAACCAAGAGGGATCATGTAGTTGAGATTTATTTCATATTAAATTTCTCATAATTTTCCAGATATAAGTATGCAGCATAACTGATATCAAAATTAAATGAATACAAGGCAGATTTAGGACTACAATAGCCATTCATGTGTTCATAAGTACTTCTGATTTTAGATCTGGGAAGGGTACAACCTTGAATATGTTAATTTGTAACTAGCTTAGGACGTATCTATCCTCTATGCTGAGTAAATTACAAAAATGTATGTATAATGAGTGTCTATAATTAATAAGATATAATGACAACAGATTTAATAGTTAATATACTGGATTTCTCTATTTGTTTTTGTAGTACCACAATAACTTGAACAGAATGAAGAAGGCTTTTCTTTTTTACTACATTAAATACTCAATTCATTATTACATTGTTGCATTAGACATGAATATTCTATTCCCTTTTTTAATTTCTTTTTTTTAACATAGTTTAGTTTTATTAGCTGCTCCTTAGACTATCATTGTAAACAGCTCTAAATCATGGCTGTTAAGACAGATTAAATACTGAATTCAAACAAATTAAAGTTAGTAACATTTTTCCCAGACTGTTTGTTCACTGCAACATACCGACAGTTTTAAAAGATCATAAGACACTATAATGTTTCTACCTGTGTTGTCATGTGCAGCTGCAGAACAGGAAGATACTGCTGTTGAAAGCTGTACTGAGAAAATCAGTGATAGCATTTTTACCACAGCTAAAAGTATTTCATCCTTATACAGTGCCTTTTAAAAAAACAAACAAAAAAAATTTCTTGTAAGCCTGCAACGCTCACATACAAATGGCTTGCAAGTACAGCCTCCTTTGTGGAACATAGTTGTCTAGTATTGTCCAGCAATAAATAGCTGAATTAAGGAAGTCTGACAAAATGCTACATGAAGTTCTGCTATACATAAAGATTTTGGGCAGGCAGACAAGAGTATGTTGAAAGACACCAAAAGTGTAAAGTCATAACAAAAGTGTCCAGACATGAAAATCCAGTTCATCCTTTTGCAGAATATCCCACCCCCCTGCTAAGCTATAAGGGAAATTCTGAAAACAATTAATTAATTTTTTTTGTTTGTTTTTTGCCATTAGCGCTTTCCTTGTGAGTGAGGTATGAAGTGGCCTTGGGTACATATAACTATAATGCCATCTTAAATAGGGGCAATTTTCACTTAAATTACTAAAAAAATAATTAATTAAGCCTTTAGAGTTGTCATAATTCCTACAAAGTCTCACATCTCATTTATAAGTGATAATAGGTTTCATCTGATACTGTACTAATAAGTGATGTTCCATATATTTCTAATCTGAATAAGAGCAGCTGACAGTTTTTTTGTGCAGATTTCTGTTCCCCAGTTTGATTTACAAGGTTAAAGTGATTACAGGGGGAAAACATTTGGTTCTTGGTTGATCTTTGTGAAAAGAAGGCATCAACTAAATATGTGCATCATATATATAGTGAGAATATGAAGCTCAACTATTCAAAGAGTGCTTAAAACCACTGGATTTCAGTGTTTCACTTACTGTGCTATTTTTCTATAAAGCATCATGACAGATTCAAAGCCATGGTGTCTTTTCATTTATACTAGCCAGCTTAGACACTTCTGTCCTCAGCAGTGGGAATGGATGAAATACCAAGAATTTAGACTTATGAAGAGCTTTCAGAATGTTGAGTTTCTTTCCTATTACAAGGGAATCACATAGGCGCAGAAAATGAAACTAGGAAGGCTCAAACCAAAAGATGACCAGTAGCTTCTATTTATCCCTTCTGGATGCTAATTCAAATCACAGTTCAGAGAGAAGGGTCATGATTCTGTAGTTACAAAATCTGAAGTAGTTTCATCACAGAACTGTTGCAGTTTAGTACAGTGAAAGGCAGAACTTCGGAAGTATCCTCTGAAGACAGTCTAGACCACTCCACCTGCCCAAGCTACAGCATGTTGTCAGGGCATGTTGTTTAGTTAGATTCAGAATATCTTCAAGGATGGAGACTCCACACAATCTCTGGGCAACCTGTTGTAGTGTTTGATCAACATTACTGTAGTGTTTTTGTGTGTGTTTCTTTCCTCTCACATTCATATGGTAATTATTTCAGTTTGTGCCCTATGCCTCTTGTCTAGTCACTTGGTGCCAGTGAAAAACTTCTCTGTCTTCATTATTTTCCCTCATCAGGTACTTATACACAATGCTCAAATACCCCCTGAGCTGCCTGCTGTGTTTTCCTCAGGCTGAAAACTCTCAGCTCTGTCAGTCTCTCCTGTAACCTTCAGAAAGGCTGTGGTCAGTTTGCTTCAAATTGTTACATGTCTCTCAGAAGAACCTTAAAGCATTGAAATTAAACTCCAGAACATTGGGTGAAGGTTGATGCTTAGTCAGCAAGCCCAGGTTGCTGGGAAATGAGATCCTACTTCAAATAGGCATTGAAAAAGGAATATTTAGCCAGGAAAAGCAAGACACAAAAAACAAATAGCTGATGTTAATGGTTTTTCAGATCAAGAATGCCTAAACCCTTGTAAACCCTATGTGCTGGTATGCAATACACTAGTTTGTTTCTAATTAGAGGCAGCATTTTCAGGACAAAGACATTTTATAGATGTAGATGAGTCTTTGACAATGCAATACCTAACATCAACACTGAAGTTTTAATAATGTCTTTGCTTCAGTCACATATGTTCAGTAAGATCCTACTAGAAACTGCTTCTCTAAAGAAGAGTCCGCTTGTAACAGCTACCTGGCAATTTTTTATTGATATAAAGCTCAGCCTTTTAGAATGCCTCTCAGTGCTTCAATATGCTCGTACTTCTGAGGGAACTATAAAAAACAGCTCTTTCATCAAAATGTTAGCTACACATTCTTACATTTCAGCAACAATAAATTAACTGCTCAAGCAGTTGAAATTCTCAAATTAGTTTTGATACATGGTTTGACCTGCATAAAAAGAAATAATTTGTACCTTTTTTTTTTGTGCATTATGTTCAGCTAATAAAGACAAATGTTTTAATTTGTTTAGTTACAGAAGAACTGAAGCTCAGCACTTTTATGCATGTATAAGTGATTAATATTACAGTTCAAATTCTATGAAGGATTACAGATTAAGTCCAGTCAAGCAGAAGAAAAAGGCCTCCTGTGTTGGTACATGGTTTCCTATTTATTCCTATAGAGACAGATCTCTTCATGTCTCATCTCCAAAGACTATTAAAAATGCCCATATTTTGTAATTTGTATGGTCACGGTGTAATAAGTAGCTTCAAGAGAACTAGGCTTTATTTAAAAATAAAACCAAATGATTGCTTAGAAATGTTTGGTTTAATTATTAATTTTTGTGGTGCTTTAGATTTTGAAAACTATAGGCAGATGACAATGTTTATACTTAGTACCGATGTTCAGAATGTAAAAATTGTACAGTGTTCATTACACTTATTATTTCAAATTAAGTCAGAATGTATGATAATATATATATAAAAACATATGCACATTTTCTAAGTAGACAGAGTGTTGGACTATAAGATGGACTTTCTTCTCCAGAGGCAATACTTTACGACAGATTAAGTACTGCTCAGATATCCTCAGTGTCCCATGCAATATAAACAGGACATAGCTGCAGAAATCTCGGTAATTATTAAATTGAAAGAAACTCTTGATTGTTCAGTTTAGTATTTTACAGAGGAAATGCATGAATACATTTTAATCAGTGCGAATTTTAAATTTCTGAATTGTTCAGTATTTTCAGATATGTAGAATTTAGTTTCAGTTAACCAAGTGTATTGTTAACAGTTCTGGGGACTAATTTACCTGTTATTCATTTTAATTTTAGAACTGCCTGCTTTTTGAAGAAGAAAATTAATAGAATGTATAAACAATGACATCCCAAGTACTAGAAGAGAGAAGTGAAGGGAGGGGGAGGGGAGGGAGGGGAGGGGAGGAGAGGAGAGGAGGGAGAGAGGGAGAGGAGAGGAGAGGAGAGGAGAGGAGAGGAGAGGAGAGGAGAGGAGAGGAGAGGAGAGGAGAGGAGGGAGAGGAGAGAGAGAGGAGAGGAGAGGAGAGAGGAGAGGAGGAGAGGAGAGGAGAGGAGAGGAGAGGAGAGGAGAGGAGAGGAGAGGAGAGGAGAGGAGAGGAGAGGAGAGGAGAGGAGAGGAGAGGAGAGGAGAGGAGAGGAGAGGAGAGGAGAGGAGAGGAGAGGAGAGAGGAGG
This sequence comes from Pezoporus wallicus, assembly GCF_028554395.1. Taxonomy (NCBI): domain Eukaryota; kingdom Metazoa; phylum Chordata; class Aves; order Psittaciformes; family Psittacidae; genus Pezoporus; species Pezoporus wallicus. The sequence goes on along the minus strand of NW_026638457.1, from coordinate 3,797,235 downwards.
AGGAGAGGAGTTTTCAGGCACTCCTCTTAGAACATGCCTTCCATCCCTTTTGCTAGCTTTGTTACCCTCCTCTGGACACATTCAAGTGCCTTAACATGTTTCTTAAACTGGGGACCAAACTCATTATCATATTATACTCATTTGTATCATAATCCTACTCCCTTGCAAAGAATCTACAACTGTGGGATAAGCATAATATACATTCTCATTCAATCAGAGCTTAAAGAATAGACTGCCTCTACTTTGGGGGTGGCTATAACGTCAACTAAGGTCAACTATACCTTCAATTTTGAGATTCATTTATAAGTAATTGCTGGAACAGAAATGGAAGACTTAATATTCATACTTCAATCTCTATTAAGTTGGACTTCATTTTACCACAGTTATAGGTAGCACCTAGATCAGGAAAAAATTAAGCACCGCTATGTTCTAATTATGTATTAACAAATTGCTTTACTAGAAAACATTCAGGCATTTGTTTAAAATATTAATTTGAGTGAAGTTCATGTTCTAAATGTAGAAATTGCTTAAGAAAAAAAGTTAATTCAGACATGCAGCTGTAGAATTCAAGGCTTTGTCAATGCTAGAGAAACCTTTTGAGGCAATATCCTACACATCTGTAGGATGATGAAATATTATTTTCACACTTACAAGGTGTTTACTCCAATTTTATCTACTTTTGATTTCACAGGAAAGCTCAAAAATAAATTAAATTTTAGATGATTACAGAACTAGGCTGCAAATCTCTGCCTGGTATGATAAATTGACTATTTTGAGATCATTTTTTTTCACTTTATAATACATATTTAGGAAATAAGAGTAATTTTTTGTTTGTATTATTACTACATCAATTAAAAGCTTTTATTCTTAAGTAATTTGTATTTCCCACTGTGCCTCCATTGAAAATTTTCTGTATTTGGAAACATGCATTTAAATAAAAGTGGCAGGTAAAGAAATCTTTTGTAAAATATCTGTATAAAGAATATGGTCAGATCAGTTTAAAAAATTCAGTATTAAAAAAAAGTTTAATGTAACTATTTCTAGGCCATTCCGTAGACACCAAATAGGTAATAAAAATTACCTGAATTTATACAAAGTTATTGGATACAACATGGCAATTAAATGTTATACTTTTGCTGATTAAACTATTGGTTTAAATTCTGTTTGAATTCAGCAGCCTATCACTTGTGTAGGAAGAACAGTATTATATCACATTTATTAAAGTCTTAGATATATGTAAATAATTCATGAAGTCATATTCTTAGAGAAGATATGAAATAGAAGATCATAAATTATTCCCTGAATGCCTTAATGCCTTTCTTCCTGCAGTGAAATCTTTGTGTGGTGTGTGAAATACTCTTTCTACATTCTATGTCTGATGAAATTATATGAATATTACTGTCCTCAAAATATGTGTACTCCAAATAACATTTTAATTACATACTACACAGTTGACTGAAATGAAAAAAAAAAAAAAAAGGAAAACCAATCTCGCTCTTAGCTGTGATTAGCTAAATAGAAAAGATTTTAATGCCTAAATGAAAAAAATATGTGAAGATGAACTACATTGCATAAAAGTATATAAATGAATTTTTATGTGTGAGTCATCTGCACATTACATTAGATGGCCAGATTTTTGGGGAGTCTTAGGTGAGTGTATAAAATTTGGAGGATCTTAAAGAGCAATGTACTGTGAACAATGCATTTTTTCTCTAAGACATAAAAAAGTAAACAAAACCATTTTACTTGATACTTCATTAGAATTTACACAAGAGAGAACTTCACTAAAAATGACACCTCTGAATCAACAGAGCCTAGAAGTTTTGTTTTATCCTTTAAACTTAACTGAGTACACTTCTATCTGGGGCCTGCTGCCAATACACCTCTGCTACAAGGCTGTCTATTTTATTCATATAGTTTTCTTTATGCACAGGAGGTATAACTTGTTTGCATCACAGTAGCTGCCAGCTTTCTATGGCGAATATATAAATATACACTGTACAGATGTATTTATGTGTGTCGTGGTTTAAACCCAGTCAGGTAACTCGTTCACTCACCCCCCCCCCCTTCTTTCCCTCCCCCTACTCCCAGAGGGATGGAGAGGAGAATCGAAAAGAATGCAACTCCCACGGGTTGAGATAAGAACAGTTTAGTAACTAAGGTATAACACAAATCACTACTGCTACCACCAATGATAATAATGATAAAGGAAATAACAAGGGAAGAGAATACAACACCTCAGCACCAGCTGACCGATAACTCGCCCCCCAAGCCTGACCAAACTCCAACCGATACCTCCTCCAACCCTGCAGTCTCCCAGCCCTTCCGGCTAACTCCCAGTTACATCCTGGGCATGACGTGCTGTGGTATGGAATACCTCTTTGGTCAGTTTGGGTCAGGTGTTCTGTCTCTGCTTCCTCCTGGCTTTCCCTCCTCCCTGGCAGAGCATGAGGCTCACAAAGTCCTTGGCCAAACCAAAACATCTCTATCAGTTCTGTTCCCAGGCCGAAAGTCAAAACACAGCACTGCACCAGCCACCAAGAAGAAGAAACATGACTGCTACTGCTGAACCCAGGACAATGTGCTTACCTGAATAGTTTTTTATACCTGGATACTATTGCAAGTTATTACAGATTTGCATATGGGTAGTTCTGTAAGACTTGGCAATGAAATGTTGGTAGCTTTATCAGCTTGATATGCTGACCCCAAAATACACTGTTTAATTTCATTCATATTCTGAGAGCTGTATTTTATCCCTGTGTACACTGAAGAGTCTCTATGTAGCTGGGGGAGTGCACTTCTCTTTTTTTAACAGTTTTTAAGTTAACAGTTAACTAATAAAAATGTGAACCTCAAACTTTTTTCAGCATTTGTCAGGGCATCTTGATAGTCCATCAGTATGGAAAGATCAGGGATACAGTGAGATGCTCTAGTATGAAAAGTCATAGTTTGGTCACAGCTAGAGAAAATTCAATAAACTACTAAAAGTGAAGAGACTCATGTAATATTCATCTCCCTATGTTCTGCAACTCAGTTATCATTAATATTAACAGCCCTTTTCTTTAGTAACTGCACAGGAAGAAAGGATAAAAAAAAATATGTATTCCACCTTTTTTCATGCTGATTTTTACCTCACCATTATTAGATATTATCAGGAACATCAGTGCTATACAGTTAAACCTCCTTGTAATCTAATTCTGTAACTTTCCACAGCTCAACAATCACAGAGAAACAGCAGAGAAATGGCTATCTCTAATTTCGTATATGCACCAAATTTCTCAAACACCACTATTTTGTATTTCTTAAGAGTTAGAAGAAACATATGCAAATTTTTAGGTTTACTTACACCTATCATTTTTCATATTCAAAATGTCAGAGGCATTACTTTGCATGAATCTCCACACATGCAGAGTTAGTTTGGCATACACAGGATAGTCCTGAGTTGCCACGTAAGTATAGACCACCTGAAAGGTGCATGTTCAGTAGATCTGCTCATATGGAAAGGGTTTGACATACACACTTGTCAGCCATTTATGCCTCCAGGTTCAACATAGAACCAATTGGCAAAATCCAACAGAAAATCTGCCCAGCCAGAAGGAAAGGAGCCAGATGTCTTAACATGCTGAGGAGAAAACAGGAATTTGGAAAAGAAATAAGAACCTGAAGACACCCCAGAGAGATGAAGATTTGCTTTTTTTCCAAGAGATGATTTAGAATATTTCTTCTAATTGGAGAGTAAAAAGTAGCTTTGCAAATGATTCAGACCTTAATATAGAGTGTGTAGAAGCTAAACTTCTAACCTTTCGTGTGGGTCACTTCACTTTAACAAGGATGTTAATAAATACTCATTCTGGGAAATAGCATTTGTCACATTAATATTATGTGTTTTACAGTATATTGACCATAGGAAATTAATACTGTGTTTCTTTAGGGCCTAAAATGTATATTGCTGGATAGACCAGGTTTTCGTGGGAAAAAAGGTTACAATTTATGTTTGATAAGACCATAAACCTGTGGAATAAACATTTAGGAATTCCTTGCAATGGTAAATTTAACCCAACTGGGATTTATTCAAGAACAAACTCAATTTTAAACATTTTTATCATGCATAATGAAGAAATGGGGCATTTAAAACTACTGAAGGTGATAAGTAACACTCTAGAGTATCTATCCTTAAAACCCCAGAGTTTGCTCTCTCTCCTCCTCTTCAAATTCACCATCTCTAGCACACTTTTCAGTTCTGTGGATGTTATCTGTGGCACATTAAATAAATTTAACAGCAAAGATATCACACAGAATGCTGCCTTGCACCTATTCCAACTAGGTATTACAAAATACATCAGTGTATTTTGTTATTTTAAAGGTTATTTTGTTATTTTAAACCCTGATAATACTTCATGCCAAAAAGTATGTTTCCATTTTCCTTACTCTAGTCTACATTTTAGCAATCTAAACTTTGTTTAAATAATTAATGATTTTAGTAGGATTAAAGTAATCATATAAACAGATTTTGTTTCTTCAGTGTGTTTGGAACAAGTTGATACCTATACACTGCCTGACCTGCTGTTTCTTTCTTCTCATCTTGTGCATCTGTCTCTTAATATAGAAAGCTTTCACATTGTGAACAAAGAGCTTTTACTGCAGTACTCTAAGCTGGTGCTATATTTGGGTGGTTGCATTTTCTAAGTGATTATCCTATCATTAACCTACTCTGATAGCATGTTTTTCTGTTAGGAAATATTTTAGATCTTCTGCTTGCAGCTACTTAGACTCAAATTATGTTCTAACTAACCATTATTCTATTAGCCTTCAAAAGGAACAAAATACACTGCACCTACTTCCTTTGCTGCTATTCTCCAAATGTAACCGTATCCATCCTATCTTATTGAACATAACGCCTATAACAACTGTATTCTATAATTTTACGTGCAAATATTTCTGAAACTTTAAGCCACTATTCCAGGAGACAAATTGGATATTTCGGTAAATTTGGGGAGATGACATCTATATCTTTCAGATACTGTGCCTTCAATACAAATAGTTCTGTATTGCTCTTCAGAGAGATGTGCTGCTTCCCAAATAGGCACAAGCAGTAACATGTGCTTTGTCTGGGAAACCATTACACTTCCAAGCACTTGACAAGTTACTCTAAGGATTATTAGCTCTAAAGAAGTATTACTCAATTGCTTGTCTAAAAAATTCTTTCATAATCATTAAATAATGATGAAATCTACTTCTGTAGTTTTAATTGTGTCATAAATTCTTTTAAAGATTCCAAAATTATTTTTTCTTGCAGAAATAAGATTAGCGATAATGCATGAGTTTATTTTCTATTATCCACTTCTCTGTAAGATTTTGTAGCTTCAATAAAGCAATATATTTAACAGAAACTATTCTGACAGGCACTATGCTTCTTCACAAGGTTTTCTTTCAAATGCATGTCTGAACTATGCATTATTTTAGTGGAGGTTACCCCTCTCTTTCCTCTAAGACTGTGCAGTTAATAGACAGGATGCAAAACTTTTATAGATGTTATTTCTCTGGATAGCATTTTATAGATACTGATCAAAGCCAGGATTAATCTCTTATTCTTAGCTGTTCTGGGAAAGCTCCTGATGCTGTTTTATTATACCTTCATTTCTTCTGTGAAAACCTTACATTACACCTTACTTTAGGTTCTCTTACATTTTCTTTTACAAAGTGTTCATCTTTTTTTCAGATCTTATTCCAACTTCTCTTGCTAAGTTTAACACTGTTTCAACTCATGTTTTACCTCCTTTTGTGATCTCTGATTCCTGCAGGTATGTCTTCTATTTATTTGTTTCACCTTGGTTCAAGACAATTGTCAGCTCACAGATCCCCTTGTACATTATTATTTCTCTTGACTCAGAAATCTTTTCATGACTTGAAAACTTTCAGATTAATAAAAGCTGAATAACAACTCTGAAAATATTATAAGTTAATGAAGAAATAGTGCATGTGTAATGCCTGTTCTAACTAAATAAGGTAGGGGACAAAGACCAAAAGATAGTTTACATACTTGTTTCCTTGCCACTTTACAACCAATACTTCTGTCTTTGAAGTCTTTTTCTGGCTTTATCATTGTTTTATATTTGTTTTCTCTGGTATTTATGATGCTTCTCTGATTCACAGAATACCAAAATAATTTGTAAAATAGCCTGGTCTCTCTGATTCCTATCACTTTGTCTCTTAGATTTCCAGGACATGCTTCAGATCCTTCAGAATTTTGCATGCAACTTATTCAAGGATTTTACACTGCCACTTCTATTTAATTTCCCCCATAATAAACCTAAACAGAAGGCGGGTTTCATCCTCAAAATAACAAAAGATTTATATGTCAGAAAATAAGAGATGACAAAAGGAGCAGGAGGATTGAAGTCCAGTCCTTTCTAGCACTTATAGGCCTATAGAGCATGTTCGGCAATATAAGAAGCCACAATAGAACAGGATAGAAATATTCATATACAGATTGAAATTAGATTCCTAACAACTAAGTGTTGAAAGACAGAATGAATTTTTGCAGGTGTCTATTTCATGGAGAATTACTGAAAAAATGAAAGTTATAAAGATGTTGGTAAAGTTGCAGTAAATATTTACAACATACAGGGAAAGCTATATTTGATAATACTAGATACCTCTTTATCCAAGAGATTCCATCAAAGTTGATTTCTTAATCTTCCATACCATGTGTTTGATTTAAAGTACTGGACACAATTTCCCCATACAATGATTTAGTGTCGATTATTAAAACAGACAAAATCAGTACCAAATGTAAGACCAATTTGAGAATAACATAAAATATATTCACATCAATAACAAAATGATAAATTCTTCTTAAAAATAGTGTTAAAATAAATATTTGTCTTGCAAAGAATTCAGCAGAATGGTCTTGCAATATTAAGTAAGATCATTGTGCATTACTGACAGAGTGTTTGTGTCACACCATTTTCTATTCCCATCTACTCTGAAATTTAAAGCCAGATTCTTAGCTCATGTCCTTAAAAAAAATAATCACTGTAGTCAATGGGAACTCAGCACTTCAGTGCTTGCTGAGTTCCATCTTGTGGATTCTACCAGCCAAACTAATGTCTGTAGTTGGCTTCTCATCTTTCAATTAAAGTTTTGTACAACACCTGACCTGGAAAATATTTACAGGATTGGAATTGCTCTGCAAAACTATATTCCACAAGGTTAATTCAATATTTCTGTGGATTTGTACATGATATATAATGGAATCTTTCCTTCTCTGTTAAGAATCTCAGTGATCATCCCTCTCACTAGAGAAACATTATCCCCATTTACAGGAATTGTACTACTAGCACCTCATACTCTAAAGAGGGAGAGCAACATTTTAAAAACTTTTTAATAAAATATGGTGAAAAGTACTTTGTGCTGTTGTTGAACATATGGAAGACACCACTCAAGAGAAACATTTACGAAAATGTCAATTTTTATGAAGTAATTATTTTTATAAGAACCATAAATATTGATAAAATACATAATACTTTCCCCAGGTGCAAAAAAAAGGACAAGAAAAAAACATTAGCAATGTAGAGAAAGCAACAATGTATTGAAGCTTTCAAGGCTACTGCAGCAACTAAGATTAATGAACAGAGCACAAACGGTTGGCATATCACCTACCCATGGGAGTTCCAACGCCATAACCTTTTGAGTCTATCAGGCCTCCAATCTGTGTTAGGTTACAGTTTCGCTGTGTGACAAACTCAATTGTTGTCGACTCCATTAAGAATGCATAATCAGAGGTAAGCACACGCTGGATGCCTTCTTCATTACTTTTGACAAGTACTGACTGCCTCCTGCTACTCATGAAGGCCCACATCTTGTCGTAAGTGGAGATTTTGGATTTCTGAAAGACAAATATTAGATGCAACATGAGTAAGAATAATATGCTTATGAGAGTGAAAGCAAATACTCAGTTTGGTCATTGCTCTCTTATTGTATTTTACTATGTCAGATTTCACTAAGGTTTTCTTTTAAGAGTACTTGTGCATTTAATATAATCTGTACCTCTCATTTTGTTTGTGTAAATCAAAGCATCTGGAGAGATGGTCAAGAAAATGTGCAATATCTGCTGTTTATCTGTTTTTTACTGTTGATAGGATTTTATGTAGGATGGAGACCTACGATTATTTGAAGTCAGTATAAAACTGTTAAGTATTTAATTGTAGCCATCAACAATGTTGGTTAGTGTTATAGGAGACTCTGTGGATTCTGGCACATTTGAAATCTTCACTCTTACTTCAATCACTCAGGTACTCCTGAGCAATTCTGAAAACCTACACACTGTGGCAACCTGAAGTAATTAAAGCATTTACAGATGGCAGTTTATAAAGAAAACTGCTGTGAGGGAGAGGGCAGCAGAGAGAGTATCACAGTCTGGTCACACTAATTCTAGCTTGCCATTCAGAAACTGGCTACTAAAAGTCCTAAAAATAAACGTGTGTTTTGTGCTTTAATATTCCCAGAATGCAAAGAACTGTTCTGATAGGAAGAGAGAGGCAGTGGTTTGGGACAAAAAAGACAACAGTTAAGCACAAAGTGATTCTGAGCATCTGCAAAGGAGTCGCTTCATTTTTTCACCTCAGCTTCTTTAAAAAAAGATATTACCTTCCCTTATCTTTCCAAAACACAGTGCTTAAGAGATCATAACCACTGGATAAACTGAAAGTATTAGAAGTCCTAAACATTCTATATTACATTTGCCCCTTTGTTTCATAATGATTCAAACTCAAGATATATCAGAAAATGTTTGGTAATGTTAAATCATGCCTAGTAAATGAAATGTAGAAATAAAGCATAAGAACTAGTGTAATCTAACTTTTTAAGGAGTCTTTAATTTTTTAATGCCAGCCTTAAACATAACTCTGCCATCAGCTCTGGTGGAGATGCTAAACAAAGATTGACACTACAAATCTTTCTGAAGTTCAGCTGATTGACAGCCATAAATTCTGCGCAGAGGAAAATTAGCAGTGTATGTGGAATAAAATGAACATTTTTTTTAGAAAAAAAGATGACTTTGTCCCCCCATTGTGATACAATCTAAGTTATTTCACTCTCTCTGGGAAGTTAGCAAATCAAGCATTTGAACTAACTCTAGTGTCAATGCTAACAGAATTGAAGACCTTTAGGACTCCACATGAACACATTGTTACTGTACTGAACATAGTCTGCAGCTGATGGTACAAGATTTTAGTAACAATGAAAGGGGAAATCATTCTTCTTCAGCATGTAGTGTGAATGCATAGAATAGAGAAGACCAAACAGATATGCTTTCTCCGCACAGGATTTGTTTTGTAAATCACGTAATTCTTGCTAACATTTAATACTGTACTGTAGCATAAGAGATTTTAAGCAATGGACATCAGCTCTGTAGAAATCTATACTGCTGTGCAATACAGAAAGGGTGAAAAATTAATGGTTTTCAATATTTGAAAAATTTTACCAATAACATACATTCAATTCTTTTGACATATAATCTACAACCCAATGAAAAAGAAAACATTTTAGCCATTATAAATAATGAGCAATATGAAAAAATTGGCAGAGAAAACAATTTTAGGAATTTGTTAGATATGGGAAATTCAGGTTGGATACAAGGAAGAAGCTCTTTACTGTGAGGGTGGTGAGGCCCTGGGACAGGTTGCCCAAAGAAGTGCTAAATGCTCCATCCCTGGCAGTGTTCAAGGCCAGGCTGGAGAGAGTCTTGGGTGACATGGTCTAGTGTGAGGCATCCCTGCCCACAGCAGGGGGTGGGGAGGGTGGAACTGGATGATCTTAAGGTCCTTTCCAACCCTAACCATTCTATGATTCCATGATTCTATTATTCTGTGATTCTATGTTAGATACACATTGCTGATAGATGTTGAGGAAAGAAAAAAAAAAAAGAAAAAGCCAAATGAACTATAATATAAAATAAAGAATGAACTACAATATAGTTCAGATTACATTCAAAAACAGAAACTGCATTTCTATATTTCTGTTGAAAAAGAAAATAAATTCCAGGTTGAAAACACGTTAGCAAGGGGAATGCTTGCTCTCTACTGAAGCATTAGGGCATGCAAAAATATACTATATCCTCAAAAGGACAGAGTGCTCATATTACAATGGCTGAATTAGCTAGTATGAAGCCACAGCTACTGCTGAAAAGGAGGGAAAAACGGTCAACAACAAAATCAGAGAAAGCACCTTCACAGGATATCTTGCTTACTGGAATTACTAAAACAACAACAAAAAAGTCTACATATGATTAGTAAGACTGTAGAAGACAACACAGAAACTCAAACATCAGTGTACATGGCTCACACCTGTGAAGCTAACAAGTGCATAGTGATGTCTTACTTTCCTCATATGGGCAGAATGATACAATATCTTTGCAGTGCTTTCTTCCATTAAAACTTACAAGTCAGAACTAAAATGAGGTGAAGGAAAACAGCCCATCTACTTGTGACCCTTGTATTCTACCATTTAGGAATTCTTACTAAAAAAAAAGTGTATAGTACACGTTCTGGGATTTATTTTACATGCAACAGAGGATTTTTTATCAAGAAAAAAAAAAACAAAAAAACAGCATTTGATCATTTGATTCAGGAAAATAGAACCACAAGTGGTTTTCCTCTGTGTTTGGCAAGCTATTCAGCAGACAAACGTGACTAAAATCAAGAAGCCAGAACAATCAAAGCATCAGAAGCCCATTTGACATTGAACTAAAGAGTCTGACACTTCAATATGTACATATTTTTTTTCTTTTGGCCAGGATTATGTCATTCATACAGATAGAAGCAGATGCTGCAATTTACATTATGTTTTCATCTTCTTTCACTGTGTGCAAATCAGTGTGGTTAATCAACTTACATAGCCCATCAATTAAGTGTATTATTTTATCTGTGTTATTTTACCATATTGTTTTATTTAACTGGTAATCAGTCTGCAAATCCAGCCTAAATTGAAATTTACCAGAAATTACATCTGTATAAGATTAACTTGTGGTGACATGATTTATCATGCTTGTGTTCCCGCAGTAATGCAGAAGACAGTGCAAAGAAGTAAGAAAACTTCCTATGCTTTTCCACATTTAAATTTGACTGGAATTAAAAAACCAAACAAACAACAACAACAAAAAAAAAAAAAACAAAAAAAAAAAAAAACAACCAACCCACAAAGAACACAAAAAAACTAAAAGGGAAAAGAAATGAAAAGGCTAAAGAAATGAAGAAACTTGTCTACGTGGTGCACAAAACAGAAGCTCTCACAATGACATTCAGAGGATACTGTCAGTGACATACTCAGCATTCATAAATTAAATATCATTGGAAAATAACTGTGCATGTCAGCGATCACAAAAGGAAGCATTGCAAAGGCTCTAAATTAGTATAATGATATGACTAAATTTGAGACTGGAAACTGAAAGAATCGTTGTTAGCAGTGTGTTGCAACTCTGTTGCAAAGAACTGGCTAGCAAAAACAAATATCTGGGTAGCACGGCTTTGGACCATAAGGTTAGAAAAACATCAGCATGTTGAATGAATGCCAGAATAAACAAGGATCAACGGACAGGGAAGCAGATCTCATGATACGAGACAAGAGTGGATAAATGCACAGTAAAAATGTGCCAGACAAATTCTTGACATTTTTCTACAAAGAAAAAACACACATCCATCAATGGAGATTTTTATTGCAGTGATAGCATTCAAATTCTTTCCTGGCTTATAAAAGCACTTGAGTGTCACGGCCCAGCTTTGCTTTCACTCATACAACAAGTTAAACTCACATGAGGGTGTAGTGACAAAGGTAATTTAAGGTAATTGATTAAATTCGGGAAAAAAAAAAACAAGTAAAACAAAAAGAAAAATCAGAAGCCCAGTTGTTATATAGTCTATGAAAGCATTCTTCACCACACAGGAATTAAACAATGACAATCGCTATGTTACATCCCCTTCCAGAGTCAAGACTCCCAATGTGATTTCATTATTTTCCATTTATGACACTCCCTACAACAGATATGTGTCTTCTGTTGTCCTGAGCAATGCGTTCTTAGTGGACAAAAGCCACTTTTCTTGAAGTTGCTAGATTTGTGGATTCTTCTAAGGCCAGAGGAATAATTATGTATATTTATTCTGACCTTCTGCAATACATAGACCATGAAATGTCATTTTGGAATTACTTCACCAAGTTCATCACTTATGTGTTTGAACAGACAAAAATAATGACATATGAAAAATGCATTCATAAAGGCCCATCTATATTAGCCTTGACAAGGTTCCAGGTCTCTCCCAACATCCTTGATGACAAGATGGTAGGATATGGACTGCACAAATGGAGCACTTACAAGTGGAGAAACGGCTGAGATGTTAAACTTTAAAGGTGGTAGTTAATAGCTCAAGGCCAGGCTGACATCTTGTCATGAGTGGAATGGCTCAGGGGTCAGTCCTTGACCTTCAAAATATTTTTAAACAGTTTGGAAAATGGTATTGAAGGCACCCTTACCGAGTCTGTGGAAGACACTAAACAGGGAGGAGAGGTAGATATATTGGAAGAAAGAGCTACCATGCAGAAAGAGGCTGTAAAATTACAATAACAGGAATTGCATAAGGTTTAACAAAGATAAATGCAAAGTCTGTCCAGGGGGAAAGTAATCCCAAACATCCATACTGGCTGGGAAAGAATGATCAGGAGTGTATCCTGGCTTAAAAGAAGTTATGGATCCAATAGGACAGCAAGTTGAGCATAAACAAGCAGCCCACACTTGCAGCAGGAAAACAAACTGCAGTCTGTATCAGTATGAATGTACATAGCAAACAGAACAAGGGATACGATTAATACACAATACTTGGCACTTGCCAAGCCGCACTAGGAACTTCATGTCCATTTTTGGTTCTCCAGTTTCAAGGGAGATGTTAAAATTGGAGAGTGTCCACCAAGGTGATCAGAGGGTTGGAGATTTTGTTCAACATCTTTGTCAGTGACATGGACAGTGGGATTGAGTGTGCCCTCAGCAAGTTTGCTGATGATACCAAGCTGTATGGTTCGGTTGATACCCTGGAGGGAAGGAATGCCATCTTGACACACTTGTGAGGTGGGTTGATGCCAACCTCATGAAATTTAAACATAACAAGTGCAAGGTCCTACACCTGGGTCGGAGCAATCCCAGGTACAGCTACAGGTTGGGCAGAGAAGAGATTCAGAGCAGCCCTGCGGAGAAGGACCTGGGGGTGCTGAGCCGACAGTGTGCTCTCGCAGCCCAGAAAGCTGACCATATCCTGGGCTGAGTCAAAAGAAGCGTGACCAGCAGGTTGAAGGAGGTGATCCTGCCCCTTTACTCTGCTCTTGTGAGACCTCACATGGAGTATTGTGTGTAGTTCTGGTGTCCTCAATGTAAAAAGGACATGGAACTGTTGGAGCAAGTCCAGAGGAGGGTCACGAGGATGATCACGGGACTGGAGCACCTCCTGTAAGAAGATAGGCTGAGAAAGTTGGGGCTGTTCAGCCTGGAGAAGAGAAGGCTGCGTGGAGACCTCATAGCAGCCTTCCAGTACCTGAAGGGGGGCTATAGGGATGCTGGGGATGGACTCTTCATTAGGGACTGTAGTGATAGGACAAGGGGTAACAGGTTCAATCTTAAACAAGGGATGCTTAGATTGGCTATAAGGAGGCAGTTCTTTCCTGTGAGGCCGGTGAGGCACTGGAATGGGCTGCCCAAGGAAGCTGTGAGCACTCCATCCCTGGAGGTGTTCAAGGCCAGGCTGGACAGAGCCTTGGGTTACATGGTTTAGTGTGAGGTGTCCCTGCCCATGGCAGGGGTGTTGGAACTAGATGATCTTAAGGTCCTTTCCAACCTGAACTATTCTGTGATTCTATGATCTTAACTTACCAAGACTGGTGGAAATGGTGTTGTTCAACCTAGAATGGAAGGCTTACACAGATTCTAATCACATTTTTCCATTATCTAAAGAGAAGGTTAGAGAGAAGTTGAGCGTACGAATTAGGATTCATGCTGACAGGATAAGAGGCAATGGCCTATGTTTCTGAAGGGAAATCCTGTGTTGTCATAAGAAAGAAGTTCTTCACTGTGTGAACAACTTAAGCATTGGAACAGGTAGCTCAGAGAGGTAATGGAATCAGCTCACTGGAAATATTTGAGAGAGCTTAACATGGCCCCAAATAAGCTAGTTTAAGACCCTGCTTTGAATTAGGAAACCAGATCTCCTCCGACAAGAGGAATTGGTCTCTAAAGGTTCCTTCCAACTTAAGTTTTCATTGATTTCTATGATTCTTAATCAGTATGGAGTTACATACAAAAAGTATTTCTGGAGACTCTTCAAATTTTATGTTAAGCAAGTTCAAGAAAGCGAACCAAAACATATACTTTCCTGTTTGGGGAAAACAAACGAACCACCAATCAACCAACCAAGCAACTAAAATACAGAAACCGCTATAAACTTATGTAGTTTATCAATTAAGCCAAAGGCAAGCCTACTATTAGCAAGGGAAATGTGTTTTCCTGTCTTTATCACCCTTCAGTCCTTTGATGCTCAAGTAGACTCATCCCGATTACTTCATACATGACCCCTTGAAAATCCTGAACACCATTATGGAAATACAAGCTTGACTGTCCATATAATAGGTTTAATTTATTCATCCCTTATTCTTTTCTGTCAGTAAATGCAACATTTTTTTTTTAATTTTATTTATTTTATTTATTTCTGATGTTCTTAATAATGGCAAAAGCACTAATTTATCTCAAGACTTTTTTCTAAACATAAGGTGGCTAGATGTCAAATTTAGGTGAAGCAAACATTATAGATGATCCTCTCATGGTTCATAGCTGTTCTAACACATTTGGGATACGTCCCTGGCATTTTAGGCCACAGATGATTAGTACCATTAATAGAGAGATAAAAAAATAAGTTAATTAATACATTTCAGATTTAGCCTAACGTAAAGTTTTAGGAATACTTCAATTGTCCTCAAGCTTTATAAAGACAGAAAAATTCAAAACTAAGGTTAACTGAAAGACTTTGAACATTTGCATAATTGAAAATAAATTGTAAACAAACATAAATAGCATGCTCCCTGTCCTGAACTGTCACCAACTGAAAACTTGGAAAGGCTGTTCAAGTATCTATCAACAACTGATGATGTGTTCATTCCATTGTGCATTTTTTGTACTTTCTATAATTTGCATCAGTGTATACTGACCCACCTCTGCCAGTTCTCAATATGAAGCAAAATTCTTTAAAATAGGTACTATTTTCTCTAAACCTCTCAATGTTTCTGAAGTGGACAATGGTGGTCCCTTATTGGGACTTCTGAGCTAAACAGCAATATATGCAAATAATGATCAATATCAGAATCCAATACAAGAATCAGAATGAATGATATCAGATCTTATTAATTTTTCAGCTTTACACAGTATCACTACCTGCCCTATTTCTGGATATTTTGTTCTAAATAAACCATTTAAATTTGTTACAATGACAAAACAATTTTAATTTCCCAGTTAGCCACAGCTAATTCTACACTGCAAAAGAAGTGCTGTTTTTTTCAGCCAGCAGAAGCAATATATTTACTGATTTTGACATAGCTGACCACATTATGTGTAAAACACAATTTGGTCTTAATTGCATATCTGCACCTGATGCCTCTATAATATAGTACAATACCGTAGGCATTCCAAAGTCTCCACAGTTTTGAGTCATTTTTAGAGGTGAGGGCATTGCTTTTATAGAGCAATTTGCTAATCACTAGTATCTAAAGTATACTGAAAATAACATGCATTTCTCCACCAGCAGTGAACAGTAGGCCAGACTTACATCAGCTTAACTGTCCTCTATCACTAACAGACAGACTGCGTTAAAACTTCTGATATCTTCAGATTTTCCGATCAGATTAGGAGCTAGCTATAAAAATAACATTTATAGTACTGTATTTTTTTAATTGTCTCCTAGAACTACGAGACAGTCTTTTTCTCAGTCATCAAAGAATGTGGAAAAGACACTTTCCTTTTCATTGGACTGGTCTCACTGGCTCTGGCCCTCCGACTTCAGGAAATTTCTTTGCTCTCCCTCTGCCCCTATTTTTTCTTAACTGCTGAGGCCTGAAAACCCTGAAGTGAACCAGCTGATTTAGATTTGGTTATGTCAGAATAAATACAATAAAACCAATGCATACAATGTTCTCTCCTCCATAATGGCTGTTTTCATGGTCCATAGAGCCCAAATGAAAAAAAGTAAGAAAGGTATTTCTGCCAAGAATAGAGCTACAAGGAATGAAAAATGTAGTGCTCAGAGAAAGACATTTTTATTTTTGCCAAGACTGCTTTTTGTTTTACAAAACAGATTTTTGAACAAACATTAAATATTTAAAATAAGTTATGGCTACAAAACCCCAGACCCTAATGCTGTTGAAATAAGTAAGTTTTCACTATCAGCTTTGAGCTGGAAATAAGTAAGGATATTATAGCTCAAAAACCACTAATGGATTTCAGAAAACTTCCTTGCCTTTTATACCCCAATGATTTATAATCTTCTACCAAATTATAACTAATGTCACAATAGTTCTTTCTGTAAAATGCTGTGGCAGATGATAACTTTTGTATTTCTCACACTTCTGTGGGTTTTTTCCTCTATAAGTAGGAATAAGGCACTAAGCAAATTTAATCTGTTTTTAAAGCAGATCCTATATTCTGCATGTTCTGTGAAGATAAATCCAAGTCTGTTCACTCTGCCTCTTCTCAGACACTAACTGCAGGACAATACCTCCACACTTCATTTGCACTCTATCTGGAAGCAAGCTCCTTTTCCAAAGACAGTGAATGCGTGGTTTTGGGAACTACACAGGAATTTCACAAATACTACTTTAAATATTTACCTTAATAGAGTGAGAATATGTCACAACACCATGATTTTAACAATTGTATTCTCACAGCATGGAAGGTGTTGGCATGGAAGATGTTTTTGCAGTGTTCAAAGCAAAATTAACATGCTCTATGCCCAGAATGTTCTGTTGCTGTTGTGATTAAAAAAAAAAATTCATCAGGCAGCATTAGAAATCAAACTAATAAAATTCAAGGACTCTTTGAATGAGGAGAAGGGATAGAAAGCCCACTAACTATTATTTGCTAATTTGTTGCCTCAAACATTTAGGAATAAATACTGTTTCATCATCTACTTAGACTTTAAAAACTTAACAGAACTTCCATTGTCACTTTTTTGGCACCTGTCAAGTAGCATCATTAGCATTACTTATTTCCTGTAATGATAGTCATCAAAATCAGCCTAGTGAAACAGACAGATTGGTGGCTTTTTTCCCCCCAATAAATTCTCCCATCAGTTCTGTTGCCAGACCTAACAAAACTCTGAACATCCAAAATAACAAATAATTTCAAGTATTTCTTTACTAAATAGCTCTTACATAAGATATTTGACAGCTATATATTAGCACAGGGCACCACTGAGGTGTTCTGCAGTGGGATTTGGTTTCAGCATTCAGTACTTTTTTATTATAGTAACTAAATTACTAAAAACACTGGACCATATGTGCTAGCTAAGAACAGCTGAGTCTCTCTGTGCTCTCGCCTGTTCTTGGTCACTGGAAAATTGGAGTTAATTCAGGCAAACAGGATTGATGCCATATGTGGTTCATTTCAAAGGTATAGAAGTGTGGTAGGATGCTGATCAGAACTGTTTCTCTGTCAGCAAATCTGTCAGTTCTTGGAAAAATTTTGGCCATTTGTACTTGAAACACTTGTACTCCAGTAAACAACATACTGGAAAACATAATAAGCAGCATAACATGACATTACATAATGGAGAGGTTGACAAAAGACTTAAATATCTGGGATGAAATGATATAGTAAAAGACAAACAAACTTTTCAAAATGGTTGCTGAAGATGAAGGGAAGAATATAACTGCTAAGTACTTGTCTTATTTTCCTCAAAAGCTGGAAGTCCTTCAAAGCCTGTTAAACGCTTGAGGTTAAAAAAAAAGAAAAAAACTGATTTTTGGCTTCAAAAAAATTTTGGTATGTCAGCAATTGCGGACACACTGAATTGCAATGAAAAACAGAATAAGAAAATGTGAAATTAAGTTTCCAAAACCGTTACATAATAATGTATTAGGAACAAAGTAGACAGAATGGCAGGGAAAAAAATAAGAGAAAGCAAAATTTCATCTCAATTTTGCTAGGCATGAAGACAGTAATAAAAATAAAAACTTAATCATGGAAAACTTTTATTTTGAAAAATTCTGATTTTTTTTACAGAGAATTCCTGAGCTGGCATAAAGATTTTCTGTGGTACTGAACAAGATCACACCATGAGATGACTTAACGATATTTTAAGGTTTCTAAATAAAAATTTCTATTAATTCACGCAGTAGAAGGCTTATTATTGACTAAGTTATTGATTTACATTTATGTATTTACAGCTAGACATAGTACAATTACACTTCATTATCTATGAATTTTGGGGGCTGCACAGAATTTTTTATCAAAAACAAAATGCTTCAAAAATGGCTTGAAATATTTCCTCTCTGACATATGTCATCTGAGTTCTGAAATACAATCAAGAGTATATATTTGACATTATATACTGACAGTATAGCATTTCCCGTCAGATTGTCAGTAAGTTGATCAGTTGGACATAAAAAAGTAATTCTCCTGTTTATCCAGAAAAAGAAAAAAAAAAAAAAAAAAAGGGGGAAACACAGTTTTTATGAAATTTGAACATCCATTCAGTTAAATTTAGCTAAATTTATATAAGTATATTTGTTAATCTGCTTATTGAAACAAGCCAACCTTTTATGAATGCTATCAAATGAAACTGCTGAGCAGTTTCAAACAGTAAGATCTAGAACTATCGTCTTTGACTTTATTTCCCATTTTGTTTTAGTTAACTATATGTGAAAAGTCAGAAAACTCCATTGTAAGGAATTTTATGGAAACTAATTTATAAACAAGTATTTTAGAAACAGTCAATGAATAATAACTAAATATATAATAAATTACTATAATAAAATTAATATCATTACCTGTGACTAACTTCATATTCTGCTGTTCATATGTGTTATGTAAGACTGAAAACAGTGGCAACAAAAGTAAAGTGAAAGCACAGAAAACTAATAGAATTTGTTATATTTTTATACCATGCCACTTACATTTCTGTAGTGTCCATGTGGTTTGACAAAAATAAACATTTACACTGATAGGGCTTGTTATTGTATTTTGGAACATTACTGATGCCATTGTCAATGTGTGATTGTGGTTTTATTGTTTCTGGTGACCCTTCAATACTTACAGATAGGATTGCAGAGCTCACTTATGAGTTTGAAAGCCATTGTGTTGGGAAAGGTGTTGCAACAACACTGCAAACCTGATTTCTTGATATAGTCCAAGAAGAAGAGCAGCCAAAGCAGTGACAATACAAGCAGATTCCAACATGATAAAGTACATGAAACTTTTGGGGGAAATAAGGGAATAGTTTCATCTCCTTTGGATATTGATCATCGCCTGAGGTTGCTAAAATATGGTGTCAATTAACATAATAGGTTTTTCTAATGAGGACTTGGGTCAGCTCTTGGACTGATAACGTCACTATCTCAATTTACAATAAACAGCTGCAGGTAAGTTACAAACATTAGCTGTCAGCAATAAATTTAATAAAGAAAAATTACCTGTTTTAAGGTTCACAGCTCCATAAACATCTTTTAACTTTAGTCATAAGACCCTAATCAACTGTTTTTGTTTCATCTTAGCAATAGCTGTATTCAGTATTTTGTACCAGCACTATGCATTTGATGTCATTTCTGAAATGGGGGTAAGTACTACAGTCTTACTATTTTGCGTTTATAGTCTTATATTCTGATTTAAGTTTATCTGACAAAGTTGCACTGAACCTTCCAGGAAGGTGCCTGTTACTGAAGATCTCTGGGAAGAGTAAATTCATGTTCATCATGACAGATGTGATAGTATCTGTCAATTAGCACTCTCCATTCAGGTTATGGCAGTATTTGCCGTAATTCTAGTTTGTTGGGCTTTTTTAATAGCAAACATTCTATAACTACCTTTATCTTAGGAAAATGGATAATAACCAGAGAATATTGTATCCATGCCACTTTTTTGCCTTTAAACTGTTATAATTAGTATCCATTTGATTTTTTTCATTTTCAGTAAAAAAACAAGAATAAAGAAAATCCTAGTAACCTGCTAATTTGCTCTTTTTAAGATTGCATAATCATGCAGCATGATTCTTCGGGGTTTGCCTGCTATTAACTATTATCTTAATGGGACTTGTATTTCACCCATTACTAGGCACAGAAAAAAAAGTTAAGCAAGTTATAAGTCTATCAGTAAGTTATAAGTCTATCTATAAGTTTAACCCTAGCCAGCGACTAAGACCCACACAGAGGTTTGCTCACTCCCCCTGGTTGGGATGGGGAAGAAATATGGAAGAGTAAAAGTGAGTAAACTTTTTTGGCTCAGATAGACAGTTTAGTAAGTGAAATAAAAGCCACACACACAAGCAAAGCAAAATAAGGAATTAATTTACCATGAATGAGCCTGTATGGGACCAAGTATTGACTCTCAGGGCATACTGTTTGTGTCTAATATCCAGCTGGACTTCAAGATGTTCATAACAACCCTTTGAGCCTGGCATTTAAACCAGTTTTAGGTCCTTCTTACTCTCCACTTATCTGGTCCATACTAGACTAGATAGATACTTTCCACCAAATATGTATAAGGGCAATCTCTTGTCCTTTCCTTGTGTTGATCTGTCCTCTAAAGCCTATAAAAGCATTTAAAATAGCCTATAGGAAAAGTCTCTTTGTACTACTTACAATGTTTTGGAAACAAAAATTGGACTTCTGCTACACTGAAGAGACATTGTGTTCACGTACCCATTCTGCCTACACCTTCAAGAATAAAAAGTCAACATTTATCTCCATTTATCTCCATCACTGTACTGTTTTCTTGTTAGGTATAATGACTTTGCTTGAGACTCTATTGCTTTTTATTTTAATTCCACCTTCTATACAGTTTACAGATGTTAGATTGCTAACGTTTTGAGAAGACAAAATAGTACCCCTGTTGCTCTCAATGCATGAGTAAAAGCTAGTATTTGACAATTTTTTTTTTTTTTCTGGTAGCAAAGTTACTAAAATTAGTCTTAGGAAGCTCATTTTCTTCGTTCAGGTTTTTGTAACTTTCCTTAGTTTTCTTTGAATTGGTTAGGAAAAAAAAAATCAAGTTTATCTATATATTCCAGTCCTGAATTCTTGTCTTAGAAAGCTTTATCAAGAATTCACTAATGCTTGACTACTGTGCCTTAGCAATCAGAATCTGATTAAAAAATTTCAATCTGTTTTCAGTCACTAGCTTAGTGGGTTTTTTGTTCCCTTTGCCTGCACTAAAATACTCTTTGTTCACCTCAACTCTTTTGACCTTCACTCACGTGTAGTACGATTAATGCTTAGATGTGTTAAGCATTTGCTTTGACTAGCTTACTTTTCCACTTTGCTTTTTTCTTATTTTATTTGAGTCTTTTTTGATATATAAAAATCTATTTCATACTGAAAGCTGTCAAGAGGCTTATGGCACTCTTATTTTCTCCCCCTTTAAACAGACTTTATCTAAACAATACCAGATACCTACTGCAGTGCACTACCTTTTCTTCTGGATTCCAGAGCATCCCATTTATTTGGAGTACGAAATGATGGAGAAAGAACTAACACAAGCTCATGCATAAATTTACTTGTCTTTGGGATCAACCTTTTGAACTCCTTGAAGACAATGATTAAGTTAGTTTCTTACTGTCTACACAGCTGTCTTGGACCAAAAGATAGGTTATAAATTAGTCTGCTTCTTTGTTTTTATTATACATTAGGTCAAATATGCAGGGTTGAGAAAGACATAACTGGTAAAAACTGGCAAATCACACTTATCAATAGGTACAAAATACACCAGCTCACTGAAAACATCTTACTTTTAAAGATGTTGCTTAAATATCCTGCAAACTATAATATTTTTATTTAGTTCTCCCAGTTTTAATAATCACTCAGAAGTCTATACTAAAGCTATTGCCCTTTTAATACTTGTGTCTAAATAAATTATGTCTGTTTCTGAAGTCTCAGGACCTTGATTTTCTGAAAGGAAGCTAAAATTTCAAACATTTGCTGGAAATTTTGTCTCTTTAAAATTACCATTTAAAATAAATGGAAGACCCATAAATTATGTGTTTCAAACATTATTTGCATATATATAGTACCAAATATATAAAGTTGGTACAGATACCAATGTTTTAAAAAGAAAATTTCTATAGTTATTCTATGTTTGTGAGGAGCTGTATGTGGAGGACAAGATTTTTTCCAACAGAAAAAAAAAATTTATGTTTCTATCAGACATGTTTAACAGAACCCCAGCCTAAGCTTGCTAGTTTGGAATGGAATGTAAACAATGGTCACAAATAAATATCACTGAGAAATAAAAGATACTTTTTTTTTGTGAACACTCAAACATGAATACTATAGGCATTTTGACATGACACCCACACAAGCCACATTTCTGCTAGTCTTTCAGGGGTATGCTTAAGGTGCTTGATTGAATGGCACTGACTATAATTCTATTCTTTGGTAAATGCTTCAGTAATTCATAAAATACTTATTCAATAAAGAAAATCACTGGTATTAGCAAACCATGTCCTAAACCAGCCTTCAACTCTTGAATCTATGGTGCAAATTGGATAAAAATATTATAGCAGATTGATGAAGCAGCTCTCATAGAACCATAGAATGTTCTGGGTTGGAAGGGACCTTCTGAGAATAGCTAGTTCAAACTTCTGACAGGGCAGGAACACTTCACTGGAGCAGGTTGCTCAAAGCTCCATCCAGAATGACCTTGAATACTTCCTATGATGAGACATCCACAGATTCCCTGGGCAACCTATTCCACTGCCTCACCACCCTCACTGTGAATAATTTCCTCCTTGTGTCCAAGGCCAGGGTAAAATATCTCTCTCTGTTTTTTTTATGCGCTCTCATTGAGTACTGAAAGGCCACACTTGACATCTCCTCAGAGCCTTCTCTTCTCCAGGCTAAACAACCCCTGTTCTCTCAGCCTTTCTTCACAGGAGAGGTGTTCAAGCCTTCTGACAATTTTTGTGGCCCTCCTTTGAACCCACTCTAAAAGGTCTCCGTCTTTCTTGTACTACAGTTGAAAAAATACCATCAGAAACAAGAAATAGAGTTAGGCACTCAGAAACTGAAAAAAAAAAGTTGAAAGAAGGCTTAGAACTCCTAGAAAATAATTGTGGTTATTGAAACAAGAGTTTGTGAACATTTGTTACACACTGATGCTATGAAACTGTGTCTGTGAAATATTCCAATTAACGTGGAGTATTTTGTCTGGTTTGCATTTTCTTCCAAATAGTCTTTCCATGACAATTAAGGCTTTGACTGTCAGAAATTCAGGGTGAGGAAAATGTTTTGGTGTCTATAATATTTCTTCAGGGCAAGAAAATCAGAGTAAAATGACAATCAGTATACTGTTGTCATATAGTCATTAAAATCATTTCTAATGAACCAGGACAAAGCCTTTTTCTTTTCTCTGAAACATTACTTAATTTCAGACAATCAATTGCCAAGAAATTAATATCTTAATTTTCCCTTTCTTCATGTCTCTTTGCCAACAACCCTACCTTAAAGCCACAAGTCGCATTCATGTAAAGGGCTCCTTGACATTCAGAACCACTGTTTCTTCCCATTAAAGAGATAAACTTTACAAACAGCTTTAAATAGAGCATAAAAACATAGCAAACCTCATTGAATCTGGAGAATACCTTTCCTTCATTGCAATACCTCTGCTAGTTCAAACCCCAAATCAGACACTCCTGAGTCCTTAGAAACAATGTATTTCTCCATATATCTTTATATACAGATATAGATCATCCCTTGCTCTGTTTGCATGCACACATATATATACATGCATGTACCTGTGGTTTTATGTTTTTCTCACAGATCCTAGATTAAGAATTGAAGTTGACTAAATAATTACACTTGATAGATGTAACACTTTATATATAGCAGCTTCTCCTGAGCCTCCTATATTTTCTGGAAGAGATAAGTAAAAAGTGAGGCAATTTGGATCTAGAAGACTTGCAGTAGAAGACGCTGCATCTTTGCAATACAATTCTTAAGATTTTCTGGATTCTAATTTCAGGGAATCTGTACAATATTGGGACTTCTATTTAACGATTCTCAGAAATATGTGGTGTCTGCTATAGCTAACTAGCCAAATCATCTCCTTTGTGTCCATTTACATTTCTGCCCATTTCTTCTCAAAGGTATCCAGAAATTAGTATCGCCTTATATATCTGCAATAATCTGCAAGAGGGAGGTCATCTGGGAAGGTTGAAGCTACCTCCTTTGAAAAATCTTCAGAAGTAAACTACTCATTATCCTTTCCAAGACATGATCTGTGGCTAGAAAGCTAGAGGTCATCTGAATAGATCAAGATACAATCTGTTCTGAGAAAAAACACTGACATAACACAGTTTGCTGTTCAGATAAGGAAAAGAATTAGAACTTTGTTCTTTATTCTAATTTAATATGATGAGGAAAATGGTGGAAAGGGAGAGCCAGAAAGGAATATGGTGTGCCTCCACAGCAGCAAGCACTTATGACTAATTTACTTCCCCTGGAGTAAAGAGGACATTTCTTGCATTCTTGATAAAGCTTAAGTACCTGTGTCAATGCTTATAAATAATGTATAAATATGCAGAGAATGTAACAAAATTCATTTGGTTATAAAACTAAGGGTGTACAGGTGAAGCTCACACTTGCAAATTCAATTTGAACCTTATTCTAAAAAAAAAAAATAATAAAATTATTTTTGCTTTCCTGACTGTGTCTGTAAACATCTTTCCAGTTACCTGCCACTCTCAGAGTAAAATATCAGGACAGCTATTTTTGTCAGGATTTTTGAGATAGGTTGAAGATGATAGTAAAGTAGGGAGATAATGTATCAGAACCAAACAACTAATATTGAAATATCAAGAATTTCAGTAGAGCTATTTCATTTAAGATCAGATGAGGATAAGAATCCACAACCTTGTACCTGTATTACTAGAATTCTGATTCTTGAGAAATGTCAAATGATTTCATTTATACCATTCCAAGACTGTCATTATCAAAATAACTACTGTTATTAAGTACATAAGTTTCTTCACCATACTCATTTTGATGGTTTTCACACCACAGTAAAGGGGAGTGTGTGGGAAAGAGAAGTAATGATTGCTGCTCTCTGAAGAGAGAGAATGTCTTATTACTCTCTATCACTGCTGCGCAACATTGCTGCTTGCAAAAGTAGCCATTGGCAGCAAAGTGTATCCAAATATTCTGTGTTCTTAACAAAAACATAGACAGCTGATGATTACTTGAAAATGAGCAGACACCTATTGTACAGTGTTGCCTTGAGTAGCTAAGTGTGTTATAGTAAAAATTAAGCTGGGCAGGCCTGTTTGCTAAAAAACAGCTTTTGTGGACCAGTAGATGAAAGAGGAAAGAAAGCAGTTCAATGATTACAGAACAAACAGTTTCCAATGTAACTGGCCCTGAAGTTAGAATCTACAAACATGGGTACAAACAGGTTTATAAGTTGGAGATAGAAGGTAATCAATGCAAAATAAATAATTAAAAGATGATAGTTGAACAAAAGAACATGAAAAATAATGCTTATTGGTAGAATTGTATTAAAAAATATAACATATTAGTGGTTTCGAAAAAACAAACACTTCCACGTTCACATGAATGAAATGCGTGCATGCAGTGCAAATGAATGCATGCAGCATGGAGGAAAAACACCAGGAGTTGTGTGCACACCTGCAGGGCTACTATTTTATTGGCTTCACAGAGATGTGTTGCAATGGAAGGATACAGGCTCTTTAGAAAGAACAGGTGGGTGACACCAAGAGTGGGGTGTTACTCTCTATGTCAATGACCATATAGAGTGTATGGAGCTCTACCTGGGCATGGATGAGAAGCCCCCCAGACACTTATACATAAAAAATAAAGGGTGAGCAGGGATAGGTAACATTATAGTGAGGGCATGCTAGAGGATGCCAGATCAGGAAGACCAAGCAGATGAGACCCTCCAGAAAGAGACAGGAGCAGCCTCACATTCACAGACCCTTATGAGGACTTAAATCCCATTGATATCTGCTTGAGAGACAACACAGCAAGGCATAAACAATCCAGGAGGTTTCTGAAATGGCTTGATGATAACTTCCTTCTCCAACTGATAGAGGAGTTAACGAGCAGAGGGGCTATGCTGGACCTTGATCTCATCAACAAGGGGGAGCTGATGGGGAATGTGAAGCTCAAGGACAGCCTTGGCTTAAACGGCGAAGTTCAAGATTTTTAGGGCAATGAGGAGGGCACACAGAAAACTTGCTACCCTGGACTTCAGAAAAGCAGACTTTGGCTTCTTCAGGGATCTACTGACATGGGATAAAGCCCTGGAGGGAAGAGGCACACTAGAAAGCTGATTAATTTTCAAGGATCACCTCCTCCAACCTCAGGAACAATGCATCCTCACAAAGAGAAAGTCAGGCAAAAACACCAGGATGTTGACACATGGATGAAGAAGGTGCTCCTGACAAATAAGAAAAGGAAGTCTACAGAGGGTAGAAGCAAACACCTCTAGTTTACCAGGACATTTCAGTTTGAATGTAGTATTATAATTTCAATACCATGAAAACATTGACAAAGAATAAAATTGTGTGCAAGAAGAGTGCTTGAGGCAAAATTATATGACTTTATGGCAAACTGTATGTGTATGTGTGCGCAAATCCAATTCGTATATATACATGATTATATATATGCTTATTGACTGTGTGTGAATATTGCTGTAAGTGCAAGAGATCAAGCACATAGTGCAGTTGATAAGGATGACAGTCTACAAAACAACATTTAATTGGGGCCTGTGACTTAATCAAAGAAATATTTCTCTTAATTTTGAATAATATTGTCATCAACACTTTTTTACAAAATATGCCTTTCCAAAGACCTCATTAAGCTTTTCCTTATGATTTGCCTGAAATAGAGGCTGCGGTTATGGTCCAATACCTATTTCAGTCCCAGTACTTTTGATGTTACAGCAAAAGGATTTTTCCCAAAAGCAGTAAAAATAAGGACAAAAAGAAACCAGTTAAAATGTCATGTAAATATAAGAAGCTTTGAGCCAAAACAGATTTGACAAACTTCACAAAATGATAGATGCAGACTTGACTCAAAAGACTCAAATTACTAAGGATGATTTTGTGTACATGTGTGTTATCAACATGAACATAACGTCTGCATGCATGTTTATGAAACTAACAGCAACTTGAAATATTCTTGTTTGTTGGTCATTTAAAGATTTGAATTTTCAAGAGTGACAATTCTCTACATTTTTCTGGTGCATTTCACAGAATTTAGGGGAATGAACAGAAGGAAAGGAGAAGGAGAAAAAATCAGTTCTGAAATCTGAATCTCCTTCCAAGGACTACTGATTTTTCATCAAAGGTTGCTAACTGCAGTTACAAAAGTGACAGAAGCAGCTCAGATAGCTCTACGACTAATAAAAAAGGAAAAAGCAGGTTGTGGAAGAAAAGCAAGTGAAACCTATGTTTTTTCCTTATATCTAGTATCCAAAGAATAAGATAGATTCTCAGCTTCACAGGCAGTTTAGCCAGCTCAGGCCAAAGATACATGTTACAACTTCCCAGGATTTGCTCCAAAAAACAGGATAAACTTTGCTCCATAAAACCAAATCTGACACTTTAAAGAGACATGGTGTTAAATTGACTGTAGCAGCAAAGTACTTCACAAACTGCTGGAATCTGGCTGCCTGAACTCCAGCTACTGGATGAAGTACTGCCATCTTGAAGGTTAGTAAAAGGGGGTTAAATAATAAGGGCAAGGCTCTATGGAGAAATGAAAGCTGAATCAGTAGAAATGGTGCAGTATTACTTTGAAAATTCTCCTGGAAATTCATCTCTATTTAATGTTCACAAACAAAATTTCAAACTGTATATTTAATTGTATCTTAGAATTGCTCAAATATACTAAGAGAATTTTCTCACCTCAAAAAGCTGAAAGTTTTCTGTTTAATCATAATGTCACTTATGAGTATGTCAGATTTTTGTTTAAGATTAATCTTTAACAAGAGTTTATTTCTAAAGGCTTATTATAGAGATTTTGTTTCTTTCCTGTTTGTTTTATGTAACAGACTTTTTGGTGTGTTATTGTTGTTAAGATGCTGTCCAAAGTCAAGGTGGAGTGGAACTTCTCGTTGTAAAAGTAAAGACAATGCACAAAAGAAAAGTAAAAGGCAAAGGCAAAACAAATAAGCAACTCTGATTATTCAAAAATATAATTCCATGAGAATTTCTTACACATCTCTTTTTCTTTTTTAAGTTCAAAAATTTTAAAGCATATTAGGCAACGCTTTTGTCACCTCAAGATGGTTTGAGCATGGAGCTGACAGTCCGTGGAAGATGCAGGAGCCCAAGTGTTTTGGTGTAGATATTGCACTAATATGCATAGCTCTTCCTCACTTGTTTATGAGAGAAAGTTAACACATACTGTAACATACAGGATATATTTATCTCATTATTAATGGCTGCTTATTGAAATCAAAGTAGCAAGGATCTCTGAAAAAAAAACAACCAACTCCAAACACCCAGAAACTGTTGTATTATACTAAATTCAATCAAAAAATCAGCAAGTGTTAACATGTAGTGGGAAGAACAAACAGGAATTCGAAGTATAGGCTGGATCAACTCTATTCTAGGACCAGAAATCTAATACAGAAAACAAATTTAAACCATTACTTTGATAATAACTATTTGTCTTAATGCTTAAATGGGACTGACTACCTTTTGGAAGCTGGTATATAAAGCCTACAACTAAAAAGCCTCAGAAATCTTGCTCTAATATTCATCAGGAAGAGCACAGGTAGCCTAATGAATATGTAATCCTTTTCATAGTGCCTATTTTTTACAATTAACAGCATCATATTTCTATCATATTTTTGTGTACTCTTCTGTGAGCCCAGAGAGCTTAATTCCATGATTTTGTGTCTACTACCTTTCCCCAATAGCAAAAGTAACATAGAAAAGAAAATCTGATTACCAGCAGGGAAAGATTTATTAAAAACTTCCTAAAATTTCAGAGAGAAATAAATTATGAGTGCATAAATGTATGTGTTTGGTTTTTTTTATTATTATTATTATTGACTCTGTCCTTCTCTTTTCTCCCCTATATCTTAGTTTCTAAGATTTAAAACAAAAATAAAGATGACATTTACCAATGTAATCAACTTTCAGCTTTCATTCTTTCTACCATGAATTTAATGCAGTGAATTTTAGAAGTTTTTCAATCAAGGGGTTTTCTTACTGCATGGCTTAAATCTTGGAAAAATTATTTCTATCACTGTGCAACCTTCAAAAGATGCAACACTTGCAACCTACAAAATAACAACCTTCAGTCTTTCAGAGAAAACACATATAACAGAATTTCAAACTTCTGAGGACTTCACCATCTACACTTTTCATTTTGTCTTAAAACTAAAGCAAACAATCTTAACCTGTTTCATTTTGCTGTTAACTCCTCTTTAAAGACTGCTATGAGACTCACATGGTCCTGACTGTTGCATCATATCTTGCATGGTGAAATCAGGACCATTATATGCAGGACATCCTGAGGATTTTCCTCATTCTTTTTATACTTATCAAACAATAACCCTCCTAATTCTTCTGATTTAGTGTTTACTGGGGAGCAGGGCAGGCAGAGAGAGAGAGAGGGAGAGAAGTGTAAGAAATATGCTTGCAATGGTAAATATAGCCAGCTGTTAAAAAAAAAAATTATAAAAGCCGTTGTAATTTGTCTACAATGCAGGGCCAACAAGAAACGATATATATACTCAAAACAAGTGAACCCCATAACAATTGGAAAAACAAACACATTATTTACAGTTAATTTAGGGAGACACAAATTTTATCTAATCAGATATCAATTAGCTAATGATAGGTCAAATGCTACTGACAGAAGGATTTGTGATCAAGACGTCACCCTTGTTGTGAATAGCAGGTGTAGTGCAGGAGCTGCAAGAGACCAAGAAAGCTTCGGTGAAGACGTGGTCTCCAGGATACCCATTTTCCAACTTACTTCTGTCAGACACTGTCAGACTGCTTTAATAGTCTACAGAGTGTAGAGATAATAAGCTGAAAGTGACCAATTTTCTAAGGGAAAAAATGAGACGGGAGTGAGCAACTAAAAGCTGCCAATCAGAGTTAAATGATATTATTACGCTACTTAACTTACAGTTGGTGAATGACAGTGTAACAGGTCTGTACAACTCTTCAATCTGCACTTTTGTGTATAGGTGCCATAAAAAAGGAAAAAGAAAGGAAAGGGAAAACAAAAGGAAAAATGAAAGGGAAAAAATGAAAGGGGAAGGGAAGGGAAGGGAAGGGAAGGGAAGGGAAGGGAAGGGAAGGGAAGGGAAGGGAAGGGAAGGGAAGGGAAGGGAAGGGAAGGGGAAAGGGAAGGGAAGGGAAAGGGAAGGGAAGGGGGAAGGGGAAAGGGAAGGCAAGGGAAGGGAAGGCAAGGGAAGGGAAGGCAAGGGAAGGCAAGGGAAGGCAAGGCAAGGAGAGGGAAGGAAAGGGAAGGGAAGGGAAGGGAAGGGAAGGGAAGGGAAGGGAAGGGAAGGGAAGGGAAGGGAAGGGAAGGGAAGGGAAGGGAAGGGAAGGGAAGGGAAGGGAAGGGAAGGGAAGGGAAGGGAAGGGAAGGGAAGGGGAAAGGGAAGGGAAAAGGGAAGGGGAAAGGGAAGGGAAGGGGAAAGGGAAGGGAAGAGATAGGAATAGCAAACGTCTGAACTCCTGTCACGCAAGAGCAACGGGAATGGCAAAGGGAAGGGAAGGGGAAAGGGAAGGGAAGGGGAAAGGGAAGGGAAGGGGAAAGGGAAGGGAAGGGGAAAGGGAAGGGGGAAGGGAAGGGAAGGGAAGGGAAGGGAAGGGAAGGGAAGGGAAGGGAAGGGAAGGGAAGGGAAGGGAAGGGAAGGGAAGGGAAGGGAAGGGAAGGGAAGGGAAGGGAAGGGAGGAAAGGAAAGGAAAGGAAAGGAAAGGAAAGGAAAGGAAAGGAAAGGAAAGGAAAGGAAAGGAAAGGAAAGGAAAGGAAAGGAAAGGAAAGGAAAGGAAAGGAAAGGAAAGGAAAGGAAAGGAAAGGAAAGGAAAGGAAAGGAAAGGAAAGGAAAGGAAAGGAAAGGAAAGGAAAGGAAACGATGATAACGTTTCTAGTATTTTTTAAGATGGGTTTCTACTAAGGAAGGATTCCAATTAAACTGTTGAATATAATTTTACATTCTGATGTAATGTACTTCCTTAAGTACATCCATGTCTATCTTTTTCTCTCTTTCCTATAATTTAGTCTGTTGTGGTTTAAGCCCAGCCAGGAACACTGTACCATGCAGCCACTTGCTCACTCCCCCACACCTTTTCTCCCCCCACTCCTAGAGGAATGGGGAGGAGAATCGAAAGAACATAACTCCCACGGGTTGAGATAAGAACAGTCTAGTAACTAAGGTATAATACAAACCACTATTGCTACCAACAATAATAATAATGATAATGGAAATAACAAGGGAAAAGAATGCAACTGCTCACCACCCACGAACCGATACCCAGCCTGACCGAGCAGTGATCTAGCCCTTCTGGGTAATTGCCCCCAGTTTATATACTGGGCATGACGTGCTGTGGTATGGAATACCTCTTTGGCTAGTTTGAGTCAGGTGTCCTTTCTCTGCTTCCCCCCGGCTTCCCCTCCTCCCTGGCAGAGCATGAGACTCACAAAGTCCTTGGTCAGAGTAAACATTACTGAGCAGCAACTAAAAACATTGGTGTTACCAGTGCTGTTCCCAGGCCAAAAGTCAAAAACACAGCATTGCATCAGCTACTAAGAAGGAGAAAA
Source organism: Pezoporus wallicus (assembly GCF_028554395.1). Taxonomy (NCBI): domain Eukaryota; kingdom Metazoa; phylum Chordata; class Aves; order Psittaciformes; family Psittacidae; genus Pezoporus; species Pezoporus wallicus. Next base: position 3,765,195 of record NW_026638457.1, on the reverse strand, counting down.
ATGACTGCTACTGCTGAACCCAGGAGAGGTCTCATATGATTTCTATTAAAGTTATGCAGAAAACAAATTTATTGTGACCTGTTCTCCCAACAACACAAATTGTTTGTGAAACACAATAGCATGGCAATGGTCCTTGCATTTAAAAATGTTGTGATTATTTCACTTATCTTTATTCTTAAATTTAATCCACCTGCTTGTAAACCAGCAAATTAAAATAACCCATTGCAGGATGAAAGAAAAATTGCAAACTCTCCCCAGTTCACAAAGAGCAGTCAGGTGGAAGAAATGACATATTTTCTTCCTGGGATTTCTATAAGATGTTGCTGGCCTTACAGATACGATAGAGCACACAGTACTAGCTCTCAGGATCAGATGCATATTTTTATTTCATAGTGGCTGTGAGAACTGGAGAAAATTCCTAACTTAGAATTCTCCAGTGGAAGCTTCCTTTTGTCCTTCAGCCTCTTATCCTTCATTCTCCTACATCCTCCAGCCTTCTTCTCCTATACATGTAGAGAAAAAGTAGGAATCTAGCTTATGACACAAGACATTGTTTCCTTACTGTGTAGCCTTCATAGATAATTCAGGAAAAAAGATACCCTTTGTTTAGAAGGAAAATTTGTGGGAAAGGGAGATCAAAGAAGACAACTAAAAAAAGCCCTTTTATAGTCTTTGCTGAGTAGGGTGTCTGACAGAGAAAGGAAATTACGCAAAATAAAAACTTCCATTTTTAAAACACTAAACAAATACAAACCATTGCTAGCATCACACACTGAATTATGTAAATAGAATCTCCTTTCTTTTGATACAGAAACTGAGGTAAAAAGAGGTTTTAAGTGGTCTAAATTTGTAATAAAATCACTTGTTAAATAGAAGTTGAACTCAGGTGTTCTGGACTCCGTTCTTGGACTCAGGCTTGAAAGTGTGATAGGTCTAACACACAGAAGAAACAGGGTAAGTTGCTGTAATGGCTAATAGAGTTTTCATGTCATTAGCAGAGCCCACTCAAATTATCAAAACCAAATGACTGATAGAGGAGCGATAATATAAACGTTAACTCACAGTCATGGATCTTTCCCTTTCAGAATGAAACCATCTTCTCCTGAGCAACATTTTGACATCCTGTTAGTAAAAAGCTACACTGGGAAGCAGGTAATAGTGACTGTAATCTATAGTATGACTGCTGTTTACTGTTTCCTTCTCACTTCCCAGAAGGCAGGAAATGCACACTGAAATCAAGGGACCCTAAACCTTTTCTATCCTCTTACCATATAGTAAGCCCAAAACCCAGTATACAACCAGCTGCATGTGTATAGAAGTTACAGGATTTTAAAAATAAAATAAAATCTATGTCTTTACAGCTATATTTTTCCATAGTGAAATTAAAAAAAAACTTCAGAACAGAATACTTGACAAAGTATATAACAAACAACTTGCATATTCAAAGTCTAATTATCAGTAGGCTGTGATTGCAGGCTAAAATATAAAGATACCACTAAATATATAGTATATGGTGCTTTTCACTTTAAGCTTCACACATTATAGGTACTTTTGCTGCAAGGTACATTGCTCTTTTACTCAACATGGTTTTTAATTCAATATATTATTTAAAAGTGCAGATGGGCAAACTACTTCTGTTAGAACCAAAATTCTCCAAACAAGGTCTAATCTCTATCATGAAATTATCTTGATAGGATCTATTTAACCAGGTGTGTGAAGAGCTGGAGTAAGCTGACAGCAGGATGAGATAGGACTACATTCCTGGATCCCTATACAAGGCTAATGTCAGGGCTGGATGCAGAATAATGACTGTCAGAAATTCTGCGCACCATTTTCAGAAAAAGTCAGGAGGTGAGCAATGTACAAAGCCTGACCTTAGCTGCCAAACTGTCCACCTCCTTTCCACATCAGGAGTGAACTTATTCCCTTTGCCAAGTCCTCACTGGAGACACGATCTGTCTGACCCTTCATAATTCTTCCAGACCTTACCTTCACTGACAGCTACCCTTGCAGCTTTTACTCCACTATCAAATTTTCCTGGGTTTTGCACCTGAAAATGGAGATCTGTAAGCCTACCTAGTCTTTCATATACCTGTTTCTGCTATCTCTGAAACACTAGCAAAAACAGTGACTATACTGTGAAGCGTTTCTATTACAAAACAGAATGCAGACTCAGGCGATTTGTAGACAGTTTGGAGGACAAGTATGTTGCTATAAAGTAACAATCATCCAGCCAGCAAAAATATTTCTGAATGTAACATAAAGTACTTCTGTAATCCAACCGAATCTAAAGACTTAATCTGGTCTGATCTCTTATTTATCACTCCCCTTCTAGTTTCTTCATGTGTCTTCTTTCTGATTCCTCTTATTTTGTCAATGTCGCTATTAAACATAATTTCAAGAAAGGTATGAGCTACAAATAACTGCTAGTTCAGATGAACATTGCTATGTGCATGCCATGTTCTCATATTTCACCCTAGACTGATTACTGTCATAAAAAAGATACTGAGCTGAATGATTCAGTAGTGGCCACGCTTGCATTCTTATATGCGAGCCACCTGTAATTTACTTAAATCAGAGGTATCCATATGGGAGAAATTTTGCTTGTTCTATTATCACAACTACAAAAGCTTAAAGCATATTCCTAGGTTTATATTATTTCAGTTTAGCAGACAGAAATTTTCGTGCATTTCTGGGACAAAGTTGCAAAGCTTATATGTTTTAGAAACAAAGTCTAATGAGCGAATATAATTAGACTCTTTTAGATTTTACTTATCTAGTAGAAATAACCCTAAACTAACTACATGTTGTCCAGTGTATCCAAAACCCATGAAGTCATTATATCTACAGTGCTGGAGAATGAATTCACAACTGACATACCATAATGGCAGTCGCTACCATGAGTCAAATTCTTAACTTCCACATGGTCACTCAGCATGGCTGGAGTACTGGAGTGCTCAGGCAATTTCTTGCTAACAAAGCACTGTTGGGAGCCATAATCAGCTGTCATAATTTAGACTGTGTTTGGCATAGGGTCACCCCTAAAGACAGAAAGCCATTGTTGTTCCTTTGTGTAACTCTGCTGTGGGCCTACAGAACTCATTTGTGGCACGAAAAAAACAACCAAAGAAAAGCCCATACATACATTAAAACCAGTACCTCACATGCGCACTAGAAGTAGTTGATTTTTATGAAACATTTCAGAAAAAAAATAAGGTACCTATTTTTGCATTTTTTTTCCCTTACAGAGCAGTAAGCAGTACGCTGAAACTTTGTCAGATGGCAGATCAATATAGTGACACATCATAGCTGCAGAAAATCAGCATTTTCTCAAAATCACAAGAGTACCAGATAAGTTCCAAGGCCTCAGAGGCTTAAAAACACTGCACACAGAAATTAGGTTGTTGTGCATCTATACACAAATATATATATATTTACTCTAAAACCCTAAAATCCATATATTTGTGTTTCACAGTACCCCAGTTTCTATACGGTCTTGTTCATCCTTGTAACTCAGCTATATTGTGTCAGTCACAGACAAATTAAGAATCTGTTGTACTTTGGAGTTTACCTACAACTTTTGCAAATACTTGCTTATGTGTGGATTTTTCACAGAGAGACAAAAGGCTCCTGCACTTGATTAGTTTATTCTGCACAGAGAAAGTAATCTGAATAAAGTTACTATGCCTGCTGAGATACAGACCTTGGAGATATCCCAAATAACGCACTAACATCCAACAGGATATCTGAAAAGGCATGTAACTACCAATAATCTCCCATATGTCATGATGATAAGGTTAGGCAGGATGAGAGAAAGAGTCTGCACTAAACATTATTTGTCTCTCTACAGTAAGTTCTGGGGAAAGATAAGCTCTTTTCCCTTAAAGCAGTCCCCTCATAATTAGTTGTTAATTATATCATCTATCTTCATTTATGGTCTTTCAAAAGTGTAATTATTATGTGTAACTATCATTACCTATTCTGACAGCTTGCCTTCTTTCATGAATGACCTTCATATTAAAAACATTCTTTATGGACAGAACATCCTATGATACAGGAAACAACTTTAAAACCAGAAATTTAAGATTCATGAGGGAACAGGCAGTTGCTTGATAATCATTTACTTTGTAGCAGTGAATAAGAAGTAGTACAGCCTGTAATTCTAATTATTCATTTATCTGATTTTCTAATAGGCCATTGTTACAATTTTTATTGCCATTTCTATTTTGTCATTAAGTGTCACTGATTGATAGAGATTATTCAGCTCATCTTTCTGGGATCATATTCATGAGAAAGCTAATGAATGGCAGTGAGAAATACAGCAACCATAAGGAAGAGTCAACTAACCATCTAGTGCTCAGAAAACACACCCTACTGATTAGCACTATCCTTTAGTATCCCATATGTCTGAACAAATGGAACATCAACAGAGAGGCAACAAGTCAGGTGTAGTCATAAGGACTGTTGATGTCTTTTAATATCACATATGTGAAGCTCAAGATCAAGTTCTGGGGAGCAAAAGAAATACTTTATCTCTGGAATATAAACAATAGGATAAGAAAGATGCAGCCAGGAATGGAAGTGCTATATGTGTGCTATACTGTAGAGAGAGCCAAAAGTTCTGAACAAACCTTACGGAAGCACTGCATGGTTAGTAGAATTAAAATGTGTTCACAAGCCATTTACCATGGAAGTGACAGGCTGCTTGACTAGGAATGAAGAGTTAAGCAAAAAAATTTTAGCTACATTGTAAAACTAAATGTTAAGACTTCAGAATGGGCATCTTTCAGATCTTAATCTAGGTTATTAATTGATTGAATTGATCAGGAAAAATACTGAGAAAGCAAAAGTCTAGAAGCAATATTTCCAGCACAGATCAGACTCATTTGTACCAACAGTATGTTTTCCCTTGCTTTAGTTCTTTGTAGGGATACACTCAATGGAGGCAATAATAAGCTCCAGCTGGGAGGCATCTCAATTTTTTTGTTTGTTTTAACTAACTGGGTACTCTTACTGCATGGTGATACAAGCACTTCAGCATCATCACAGTAATATGCAAAATGTAATAAGTCATAGCAATAAGCAAAATTACTGTTTTGCATTTTAATATATACATTTTTAATCACTTTTTGTTGGACCTTTGTTTTTTGGTTTGCATGTTTACTTTTCCAAATAGAAGATTAAAAATTATAAACAAAAAATATACTGCATATTTTACAGATATTAAGGCAGGGGAATTAGACTCTTTGCAGATGTGCTATAGCAATTATTGAACATGAATACCCAAGTAATTACTATGTTAAATACCTTATTCAAATAGGCAAAGTACAAATTAAAGCTACCCTAGTCTGTCTGAAATTCATAGCTTTCTCTGAAGTGGCAATTTTGTCTATTTTTTTGTTTTTCTTTTTTAATAGAAAACATTCATGCTCATTGTTCTAAGCAGAACAGCCTCAGTTTTCTGCCTTTTCTCTGCCTTTGACATCATACTAAGAAGGAGTGGGTGTATTACCCAAGTTACTAAACAGAAGCAAATAGAATAAATTTAAATAGACTAATAAAAAAAAAATACAAGGAAGTGGTAAATGCACCATCCCTGGCAGTGCTCAGGGCCAGGTTGGATGGAGCCTTGGGTGACATGGTCTAGTGTGAGGTGCCCCTGCCTAGATGGAACTAGATGATCTTAAGGTCCTTTCCAACCTTAACTATTCTATGATTTAACACAGTATAAATGGGATGCGGAAACAAGTGCTATAATAATTTATTTTTTATTCCATTCTGACTATATCCCATGACAAAAAAACAGAAAACTTACACTCTACCAGACTAAAACGAGAAACAAAGGGTTGTTTGGGATGAAACACATGTGCATTCTAATGGAGCAAACCCTGAAATTTCAGGTATGTAAAGTGCTTTTTTCTGTTATCATAGAATGTTAATCTAATTATCTATTTGCTCTTCCATTCATAATAATCCACAAAAAAAATTGATATCTTAAATTGTGTAGACTGAAGAAGTTCTACCCTTTAAATATCTTAGCATTAAAAGAATCAGATATTCTGCTTAACATCAAAAACGAAACTTTCTTAGGAAACTAAGGAAATTGCTGACTACAGAGATAAGTGGCAATTGAGGATTTAAATGTTGTACTTTGACTAAAGCAGCCATGACTTACCTCAGTTATCTGTGGAACTGATGGCATCTTAGGAGGAGAAATGATGGATACGTAATGTCATTTAAGTATTTTTACATAGGAAGATTTTGGAGAAATACCATAACAATTTAACGTAACACTGTGTAATCAATAAATTAACACTACGGTTCATCTTATAATAAGAATATTTTCTTATATTTTAAGAAATTTTCTTACTTCTTATATATCCTGTAATAAATTCAGGATATATAAACTCAGCACTTTTTATCATAAGAAAACCATGTTTGGTTCTGAATAGTACTTGGACACTGTATTTGAAAACAGATTAATATGGCATGGTGTTGTTTTAATGATTCTAGTAGACTGAATTGGTAACCAGCAAAGCTAAAGATAGTAGGAGAGCAAAAGAAAAAAGACATGGAATATCCAAATTCTTACAGTGTATGGGTGAATTATTCAAGTAGAATATTCCTCAAAGGGGTAAAAGAATGTTTCAAGCTTCAGACTTTCCAAAATTCCAGACTTTCCAGGCTTCAAAAAGTATGTACAAAATGCCAAAATGAAGATAACACTGAAAATGAAATATTAATATATTTAGGGAGAAAATCATGCTGTTTGCTTTAGACCTTTTAAGGTTACTGACCTATTCTAAGCTAAGATACTCAACAGAGAAAGAAAAAGAGATTATTCATCATGAGGGTGGTGAGACACCGAAACAGGTTTCCCAGAGAAGCTGTGGCTGCCCCATTCCTGGAAGTGTTCAAGGCCAGGTTGGATGGGGCTTTGAGCAACCTGGTCTACTGGAAGATGTCTCTGTCCGTAGCATCGGGGTTGGAACTAGGTGATCTTTAATGTTCATTCTAACCCTAACCAGTCTATGCACAGAGACCAACTCTGCTAGCAATCCCAATGCTACATTAGCTACAGAAGTGAACTAAAATAATTTATCAAGTTAGATGACTAGCTTCTCTCTGAAGCTAGGTAAGATGAATGAGATGGTTAAAAACAGATGGATGAGTGATTTCAGATTTATTTAAGACATCTTTTTTTGTTGCTTGCTTAATATTAATTTTATATATTGTCAACCATTTCCAAGGGTTGGAATGAAGTCCTTTGAGAGTTAAAGAATGGCGTGTTGTAGGGTATCACCAACCATATTTATTTGTCTTGGATAATTCCTACTAAATCTGGATTTAAATGAGAATGACTAGCCATTCTGTGGTCTAGAAGCAAAGGAAGGAGCAGTTAGGCTATGAGAGATTTGTTGGGAAGCCAGAGTACACATCAAGCTAAGCATCAATGCCTCATAAAATTCATGTTATAAAATTAATTCAAGTAATTGCTTTAAACCATGGCTTTAATGGCTTTAAACCATAATGAAAGAATTTATAACAAAAGAACCGTAAGACTAATGACAAAGGACACAACGTGATTGGCTAAAGGGCTTAGGGCTAGGTCTGGTTTTATTTAACAATCTCATTTCTGTACAGAAATGTCAGAAAGGGACCACAGAGATTAGCAATACAATGAAGAAAAAACATTTATATAGTTTTACCTAATTTAAAGGGAAGCTTTCTGAGGAATAAAAATATCCACTCCTAACTTCATGCCTGAAACTTAATAATCACAAAGATGTGCTTTCCCTTTCTGAACTTTAAAAGGCACTGTAGTGTTCTGATCTAGGGTCACCTAATAAACACTTACTTCTCTACTATCTGTGATAAATATCAATGTTAAGCAGATGGAAATCTGTAATGTAAGTGTCATATCTTTACAAAAATATCCAACAACAGAGGGGTCCTGCTGTTGGGGTAGAATCAACACAAGCTTGTATCATCAGCTATAGCCATGGACTAAGAATAAAATGAGGTAGTATTAAATGTCAAAGATGTTAAGAAAGTAACAATCATTTTATGTCAAGTTATCTGAAAGGACTTCAAAGGCAGTGTTGCTATAAATATTAACACATATCCCGCATATTTTAAATTTATAAGAGTAACTCTTCCATAAAACTGTTTTGTAGGCAGAAAACTGATAAATAAATGCTGCATATCTGAATCTGAGATTTTTATTTTTTATTTTCTGAAAAATATAACTGAGCCTAACAAATAAACTTCTAAGTTTAAGAAGCACAATGAAATAGAACACACATAAAATACATTGTACTATAGCTTTTGTGTTCAATCTCCCTAGTTTCAAGAAAATTTTTCAAGAAACCAGGTTCTAGTACAGTCTAATAACATTTAGTATTCAGTTAAAAAAAAGCAGTCAGCTGAAAAAGTTAAGTCTGATTTTCTTTTCACCACTATAGAAAACCTTTAGAGCACAAAAGTGTAAAAGGAAACATTTGCATTTAAATAATTAAACATACAGGTTTAAAACAACCATGACAGCTACACTCTATCAAATAAAACTGAACTGGTATAAATACAGCAGGAAGAAAAAAAGCAGCCAGAAAACTGAAGCATTTAAGAAGGAGGATGTTGACAACAATTAAAGAGATGAGATGCTACCCTTTTCACTTGTAACTGCTTATTTTTCCCATAATTCATAACAGGTAACTCTTGCCTCAAAGAACATATTATTAAAAAAACCCTTTTAGAGAAAATTTCTAAATCAGCTCTTTAACCTGATAAATGCATAATTCCTCCCTGAATTTGAAATCCATTAAACTTCAGCAGGGACAAGCCACCACTTAATATTAGCACGTCTTGAAGTCAAAGCTAAGTTATATATGTATGATTGAAGAAGATAGTTTTCAAGAAAATCAAAATGTTCAGGTAATTTAACTTGGTTAGCAGTGATACAAATTTAAATAGGAAATCTGCCTGAAACAATAAGACTCAAAGCTTTACAACACTGATCATACTTTGTTTCAGGGAATTATTTATGCGAATTGTAGTCTGCATGGAAGTATAACTTTGTCTCAGAAATAAACTTTACCTCAAATAAAAAAATCCCACAAACGACAAAACAAACAAACAACAAAAAACCCAGCAAAAACCAAACAACCAATAAACCAACTAACGAAAAACCAAATACCAACACCACACCCCGAAAAAAAAAAAAAAAGTAGATTTCTTAAAAAAAAAAAAAAGTTCTCTGGCAGAATGTAACTAGAACACACTTTTTTAAATCAACTACAATATTTCAAAAATCCTACAGGCCAGTTCCTTTATTTTGTGGTGGTTTAGGACAAAAAATAGGTTTTGTGAACATAAATGTGTATGTTTTAAGTCAGATTCAACAGGCTAGCTCCATGTATTATGAACATCAAAACAAAGATCCAGATTTCAGATTTTCTGATCACACTTTGGTTTAACTAGGATATCAGTAAAATAATTAAAGGTTCAGAGTGGCATATAATGGATAAGTTACTTCACAACTTTTGATATTTTGGATTTTTTTGGGCGTTGGTTGTTTGGGGTTTTTTTGTGTCAGTTGTTCTGGGGTTTTTGTTTCCTTTTCAGTTTTTTTTCATCATACAGCTGTTTGTTTCTGTACAACAGTCTCTTTAATAAAACAGCTCTACACTTTTTGTATTTAAAAACTTCGCTGCATTAACACAAAGCTGAGGAAGCAACTAGAACAGCTGAAGGCAAGCAAGCTGTTAAGACCCCACATGGCTCATACAAGAAAGTTTTCCATGACAGGAAGCTGTTTCAACATATGAAAGCTGAATAACTTTGTTTATTGCAGAAAATGATAAGCAGATCATCACACTAACATGTAGAATTCTACTAAGGAAAATTCTTGCCACTGCATGAAAATTAAATCAGTGATGCTTCAGAGTATCTACTGCCTGTTATCATATCAGCATGTGAATTGCAGGGATTCCATTCAGTATTTTGTGCCTTTTAAGGATCACAGCATACAGCAAATTTAATCCAGAATGTAACTCTTTGAATTGTACCAAGGCTTTAATGTATATCCACATTAACACAATTCCTGGGATATTGGAGAGGAAAAAATGTAAGCTAGAAAAAAATAAAAAAAAAAAACCAAAAAGACACCCCCTCCCAAAAAAGAAAAAAAAAGAAAACCGCACACAAACACACAAAACCAAAACAAAAACACACAAAAAACACACACACACACAAAAACAAAACAACAAACTTTCCCCACCCTCCCCCACAAAACAGAACAGAAGATGTTATCACTAATACGATAGTTACCTGGTAGCTGAGTTGCAAGTCTCTGAAGTTAACATAGGAATAAGCATGGTATAATTGTCTTTTAAACAAATGAGAGAACAATATATCATTTTCATGATACATTGCATTGCTCTTGATATTTTATTTCTAACAGTATGTCGTGGTTTAAGTCCAGCTGGTAATTCAGAACCACCCAGCTTCTCACTCACTCCCTCCCTATTTCCTCCCTCCACTCCCAAAGGGATGAAAGAATGGAACTCCCGTGGGTTGACATAAGAACAGTCCAGTAACTAAGGTATAATACAAAACCACTACTGCTACCACCAATAATAATAATAATCATAAGGGGAATAACAAGGGGAGAGAATACAATTGCCCACCACTTGCAGACTGATACCCAGCCCAACCCAAGTAGCGATCTGGGCTTCCGGGTAACTCTCCCCAGTTTATATACTGGGCATGACATGCTGTAGTATGGAATACCCCTCTGGGTAGTTTGGGTCAGGTGTCCCGTCTCTGCTTCCTCCTGGCTTCCCCTGCTTACTGGCAGAACATAAGAGACTGAAAAGACCTTGATTGGAGTAAACATTACTTAACAAGAACTAAATGCATTGGTGTATTATCAGCATTGTTCCCAAACTAAAGTTGAAAACACAGCACTGCACCAGCTACTGAGAAGGAGAAAAAATGACTGCTACTTCTGAGCACAGAACACAGTACATTAAAACTAAAATAATTTTCTATACAGGTAGAATTTAAAGCACAACTACTAACAAGCATTAGCTTCAATTTCATAATTAATTTTTCAGAATGTCTGAAGAGACCAAACTGACCTGGAGCAATCAAAATCATAATGATAACCAGAAGACAGAACTGAATGTTATCAATATTAAACGAGTGGTATGGTCCAGCAGTTGCCCCAAATGAGCCAGGGAAAGGAAATTAGCTCAGCAGATATTCTAGCCTTATTCTATGCCTCCTAAGTATAAATCAGTATATAAAAGAATCCATATGTTCCTTGAGATCTTTCAAATCCCAGCTGCTGTTAGCTCCTTGCTTCAGTAAAACAGAGTGGATTTAATAACACCCTAAGCTTATTAATGGCAAGCATTTGATGGCACCAGCACTGCTGTTTTCATTCAGTACATTTCTGCATCAATAATCTGTGAACATCCTGAAGCAAATTTTCATGTATTTTCTGTTGACCAGTTTAGCAGAAAACATTTTGGCAAAGCAGATCTCTGAGTGTGTTAGTTTAAGTAAAAAATATGAGCTTTTGGTAGCTGTACATAGAAGGCTACAACTGCAAATTAATGATCTGATCTAATAGCCACCTATGTAGCTAGAAATTTTCAGCACAATTCACTAGATCTTAGTTTCATAACAATACAAACTTTTGATCTTAAGAAAAATGACAGCAAGAAAAACATTGTCCTTGGTAAAGTATAAAAATTTTCACTTGATACAAGCACTTTAATAATGCATGGGATTGTGAAGAAAAATTTCTTGTATTTGTGATTATTGTAAGAAGTTATCCTACACTAACTACAGAATCAGGCTCTTCTGATAAACATTTTTCTTCATGAAACACGGTTGCATTCATGTGTTAAATTTCCTGCAGCTGATCTTTTACTGCATCGCTACAATGTAATTCCTGGGGAAAAGAACTATAATATAATTCTTTTGACTTTATTGGTTTGGTAATCAATTAAAATGCTCATCATTTTCAGAAAACTGTCAGGAGACCTACAGTGAAAAATAATACACTTAGTATAGTCTAATTAGCTAAATTGCAATATTTAATAAACGAGACACCTACCTTCAGAGACAATCAAATGCTATCACTAATCTTGGACTACAGGGGATTTTTTATTTTTTCCTATTTTTATGATAGCTTGCAAAATGCTAATTTTAATGGGATTTGTGCAAACACAGTTAGAGAATGTGCTCTATATTTCATGCATTCACACCATATTTTCCCACTCTGAAAATGACAATACTTGGTGCTTTTTATAAAATAGGTATAATAAGTGAATTACAAATTTACAAGAGAGGTCGTTACATTTCTAAAACAATCTTGATTAAAACCAGATTTTTAGACTAGCTGAATAGTTGCCAGAGTACTCACAGGTCATCTCATAGTAAACCTGACCCTGAATCTCAGCCCACAGAGGCAATACAGTTGGCTGAAAGTGTGTGTCATCAATCCTGAGCAAGTACTGAAGAGTTGTTATACAACAACAGAAAAAAAAAGGTATGTATATGTCCACTCGTATATAACTAAGAAGGCTGAAGATTTCAGCTTTGAGTGCTTAAAGTTTTTCATAACTTCGAGAAGCTGACATTGAAGGTTTTCCATGTAATTAAATAAGGCTATTTTCTCCATTACTAATATAGATTTACTACTGAAAACAAAAACTTAATGAAGGCCAGGTTGTAAATGACTTCCCATGTTAGATACAGCTCTAAATTTTATTGCTATCTCTGTTTCGCTTGCTTTTATAAATTGCTGTTCAAAAGCAGCAAAAATGCAAGAGAAGAGATGATATAGCGAGGGTTTATGATGCTTTTAGCTATGTTTTATTGAGGTACAAAATATTCAGTCTTCGGCTGCTGCATGACAGGAATTCCTCAGCTTCACTTTAAAGCCAAAGGCAAAATAACTTTCTCTTGTCATCGGACGTATCTGTAAGCACTGAAGGCAGAAGCAACTTGCTTGTAAACATCATTACATAGCATTCTAAGACAAAAAAGCAATCTTGACAGATATTATGTGATGTTCATTTAAGCTTGTAATGTCAAAGCTCTCAGTTCTGCCCCTTGGTGTGAACTCTGGAGAGACAGGAAGCTGAAGCATTGCAGAATATTCAGCAAATTTAATTCCATTCTGGCAAGAAATATCTAAACTGTCAGTGAAACCTTTGATTCAGTGTGTGCTCTTTTGTATTTATTTGTTTATTAGTGTGAACAGAGCTCAAGGACCAGGGACAATTAATTTTCAACCCATGCTGGATTTCAGTGAGAAAAGTGGTTTTAGATAGTTAATGCTGACTCCTCTTCAACATTACCAATAAATATAATTTACTTTAAGTATTAATTGAGAAGATTAGGGGGCAGAACTTCCATTAAGCAGTATTTTAATTTAAAGATCAGTGAAGTGAGTAAATTGTTTCAATTCTTTATAGGAAACAAGTATCCATCCTTGTAACTGGAGTTATTCTTAGAAAAAGATATTATTAAGGAGGTGGGGTTTTTTTGAAGGCAAAACCCCCCAAGTTCAGTCTCAAGCATACAAAATCTCCAATTCAGCTTTTTGAATATAAAACATCTCACTATTTTAAAAAGTGAAGGAACAAAATATTCATCAGTGAATATTATCCTCCAAGTATTCTGCCCTAATACCTGCTCCTTTTTACAGCTTGCGCAGAAAAGCATTCAACTGCTATCAGAAACTGTAAGCTCTCATACTGACAAATGCTATCTCTGATCCACTGACTTGCCAGCTAAACATCACTCTGTTTACTGACTTTCCAGTTTTGCCACTCCCTGTAGGACAGTCTCTCTAAAGAGCATCCACTTGACTGATGTACTGAAACTCAGTTTTCTGCAGTGGTTCCTGTGTGGACAAACACTGACAAGTTGCTTATACTGTTCAGAGAAAGAAACAAACATAAATATACAAGCTGGCCCCAAAACAAGGAACTTTCTGAACAAAAGTCTTTAAATATTTATGCTCTAGAGACATTATAACATGTTGCTAGTTTCCTATGCTCAAAAAGAAGCATTCACATTCGTCTACAATATAAGGATCACCCAGGGAAGCAATTCTTGTCCCAGACTCATTGCATTGGATCTAACTTCTTCAGAGACAGAAAAAAAATGTGTTTAAAAAAATTAATTTAAAACTAATAAAATCCTGATCACTTCATGCAAATCCCCAGATGGTATCTAACTTTTTAGCTGTTGTTAAAGTGACTCTTTTAGAGTTGGGGTCATGAAAGCCATTATATTCTAATTTTCTGAAACCTTGATAAGAAACAATATTCTTAGTATAGATGAAGTGTAATGAAGCATTTTCTTTCCCATAGGAAAGTCTTCCACTTATATTCTTTAATGCCAGCTAACCTTCACATCTGCTATTTCCCTATTGATTGCTACAACTTGGCAGCTCTGTAAACTGTCTGATGAGGCCATTCTATTCAGTGACACCATTTCCTCTTCAACAAAAGGAATGCAGTAAAGTAACAGTGTGTTTCCTATACCTTCAGAGGAAAAGCTGTGGGGAAATTATGCAGACAAACATGTAGGCATCATTTATTTGTGTGTATGTGGAGAAGAGCATTTGTCCCTTTTATACTGAACCATTGCCTATGTAAAATTATGCAAAGTAGAGATGGGTTTGAAATTTTTAAGTAAATGAAGAGTCATTCTGGGTTTCACTTGAAACAAAAAATCTCAAAATACGTGGTGTTCACTATGGAAATAAGCTTAAAATTAATTACCACTTAAAATATGACCCAAGCATACTTACACATCAGTAATGCACATTAGAGAATATCAGGACAAAGAGTATGCCTGTTTTGTTGTCTTTGAACAGAAAGACATCAAATATTCTTTTTCCAAGTAAAATGAAATAATTTCTTCTTGATGCATACTACACTAACAAAATACTTCATTTGAAATAAGCTGTTAAGTAATATCAATTATCTAATCGACCTCATTTGTACTGCTGTGGGGGAAACACCAGCATGACAAAAAGAAAAGCACTCCATGTTTAAAATAAAGATAAAATATGTTTTGGTTTCAAACACAAAACTAGTAAATCATGGGTGCTTTATTTGAATTTTACTTTGACTTTGCTCTAGTCCAAGCCTCTGGATATGTAACATCTAACCAATTTTCTTTTCCTTTTTTTTTATTTTCTTTTTTTTTCAGTGAAACTTCAGATTCTTTAAGCTTCAATGGCTACAATCTGTTCTGTGTATAGTTTTACTTGGAATTAGCTCTTCTTTTTTTCTTTCCATTTTTTTCCTTGTATGTCTTTAAGCCTAGATTCACAAAGATATTTAAACATCTAATACCTTCTAAAATCAATGGGAACTTATTTATGAAAGAAAGAAGCATAGAAATAAGAACCATGAAATGAGAATGTAGCTCCATTTTAGGATTTCAGGTTGTACAAATATTCAGTAGCTTGCTCTTCTCACAATTAATTTGCTTTAAGTTAAACCAGTATAACTAAGGGGAAAAAAAAAAAAACAAACACCAACCAACCAACCAAACAAACAAAAACCACAAAAAAAACCCAAAACAATAACAAACAAAAAACAACCAACCAAAAAAACCCAAACAAAACAAACAAAAAAACAAACAAAAAATACCCTGACAAAAACCAAAACCCCACAAAATCAATTTGGGAACAGGACAGAAATGGAAAACAGGCAATAGCTCAGGAGATGTCAAGTACATATCAAAGCCTACGTGCTTCTAATAGAAACATAAGACTACGCTTCTAATAAGGCATTTGTGCATGATCATCTAGTTCTAGATCATGAGTTTAGTCTAGTGACATTGACTTAAAAAATGGTCCTGGCCTATTTTATTTACTACTACAAATATAGCCTAAAAATGTACAAGATAGAAACATATAATGCATTTGGAACAAGATATTTGAAACACTATGCAAATATTTCTGTATGCATTTTACATTACTCTCTAATAAAGATTTCTTTACAGATTTTTAGTTTCTAAAAAACCACTCAGAAATCGTACTTCAAAATGTTGGGTAAGAAATCATGTTTTTTTAACAATAATTTTTAAAACAGCTTTTAAATACTCGAAAAGGCTTCCTAAAATGGTGGTTTATGCCCAAGCCTGTCAGTGGTTAAAAGGCATTTGGACAATGCCCTTAATAATTTGCTTAAATTTTTGGTCAGCTCTGAAGGGGACAGGCAGTTCAACTAGATAATCATTGTAGGTCCCCTCCACCTGAAATATTCTATTTTGTCTGGGTTTAATAATTTTCCATCTGCTTCGTTTTATAACCAAGAAGCCCAAAAGTTCAGAAGAATAAAATTTACAAAAGAGAATTAACAATTAAGAATCTGTTAGAAGATATAGTTTGCTCTGGATGTAGATGTTTGGTTTTTTTCTGTAAACAAGGCTGTTCGTTTTCCTGTGTCATCCTTGTGCATGCAGAAACCCAAACGTGAATAAAACTTTACTATACAATTAAAGAATCAATGATCAATAAATGCAGTGTTGTCTTCTTCAGGATTAAAGGTGATTTCATGTTCTAAAAATCTCTTGCTCGCTTGTTCTTTTTATTCATTTTTAATCTATGAAAAATAAATTACTTTAAAGAACAGTCTTTTTCCTCTAAATGCAGTATGAGTTGTTCTAAGGGTTATAAATTAAACCATATCACAATATTGGAGGTCCAAAAACTTTCTTAGAGGACGACAATATAAAAGTATTGGGAGCTTGAAATAGTTTTGGAACGGCAACCTGTGTAGATCCTTGGCTTTTTCAGCATTTCTTCATTAATACCTACTGAACTTTAATAATTCAGTTGACCGAATTTGCTAAATTGTACCCTTCAATTCAACATTTCCATGAAGATTCTGGCATAGGATATGTCAAGATTACCACATACTTCCAACAAAATATACAAACAATGCAAATGTATTAGTGGTATACACATCAAAACCTGCACCTGTCTCCTGAATTTAATAATAATGAAAAAAAATTGGATTCAATAAATGTAAGAAAAATATTACAAGCTATATAGCAGATGACACAGCAACATCCACTCTGCTGTTGGAGAGTAAACATACCAATATGATCAAGCGTATGGAGTCACATCAGCAAAGCAAAATGTTGAATTACGTTTAATATTTGTTATTTCTACATTTACTTTTGTTTTTGAAAGACAGACTTTTTAAATCATTGGCTTACTTTTAGGAACACTCATTGTGACCAGTACAGTCCTTCAAAATATGACGTTTACAAACATAGAATAGAATTTTGATTATGGTCCAACTTAATCTGTAAACAAAAACGTGATTTTTTTTCTATGATATAAAGGAGATTTTTCTCTCTGGTTGTTTTGTTTGCTTGTTTGTTTTTTGTGTGTGTGTTCATTTCCGTATCACCATGAAGAAAAAGAAACTATTCATAGACTTAAAATTGTCTAAAATAAGACAAATATTCCCACAGTGCTAGTTAAGTCAATTTTGTTATGGAATTAGAATTATTTGTAATTATTCCTTGTAAAATTACTTTACATATATAGACATATTTTAATCACAACCTCTCCCTGCAGTCATATTACAGTTTATACACGTATGTAAGTTGCCTAGTGCTTAAGCAGTGGCCAGAAATATTTTAAGATTCATCATAAGTACTTGTAGCCACCTGCATATTAAATATCTGGACCAGGGTAGTAATCTAAGTTTCTCTATAGTCAATAGGAAAAGTGAAGTAATTCAGTATACACTGTCCTTCTAGGACAGTTACTTGAGGTAGTACGAAAGAACTGCTTTCTGGTGCCTTTCAGTTTCTTTCCAGGGCCAATAAAAGGCAACTAGATGACTACTTGAGATCAGGTATCTACATACCCGCTCTGTGTAGCGAGAAGAAACTTGTCCTACATGTTTCAAAAAAATACAGCTTTCCATGTAAAACAAATAATCTGAGGGGGTCTGTTTTTTGCTTTGAGACCAAAACACAGGATCTTATTATGTGTTCCTATTAAACTCTCTCAATCAACAACTGGGATTCTTTCTTTACCAATCCACAAATTTAACAACCACCAATGTATTCCCAGTACAGTCCTACTCTGCTCATTTTGAGATACTTCAGGAATACAGCCTATTCTTGGGTTTACTCATTATTTTTAGGGATATTTAAAAGAATAATAAATTACCTTTGTTACATATTTTACCTGTGAAGTGAAAATAGCTACATTAGCAGTTAATGATATTATTAAAATAGGGGTTGTTTAATGCAATACAGTGTAAGAATATAAGATATTGAAAATCTGATTCCATCACTACTGTCCGCAAATGTAAAAAAAACAAAAACATTGCAAATCACGTAATATTACAACTGCAATATATGGTTGTCCTGGTAGTTTTGCTGATGGATTTAGTCCATTAAAAGTGAGAGATTCAACTCATCACAGTAATTCTATATTTCTGAAAGGAAAATTGAAGCCTGAAGATTAAGAGCCTTATTTTTTTTTTTTTAATTGTTAAGATATTTATTTGCAGTACTAAAAATCAAGTTGTATCCTGGAAATAAATACAGAAATACATTATTAACTGACTAAGAATGTAAAAAATAATGGCCTCAATACTGCTTATGAGATGAGCCTTATAATTTCTCTTCAATCCTCCTGTCATTTTTGATGATCTGATTTGAAAAGACAACTAAACCTTCACCTTCTTCATTATGAGCAGGCTGTAACAAAAAAAAAAAAAAGAAAAAAATTCTTGTATGAGGCACCTGTGATTGGAAGAGGAAGCTTACTATTTCCTCTGTTAACTTTTGATTTTACGTGTAACCAAATCCCTGACTAGAATTCCATTGTG
The DNA here is from genome assembly GCF_028554395.1 of Pezoporus wallicus. Lineage (NCBI taxonomy): Eukaryota > Metazoa > Chordata > Aves > Psittaciformes > Psittacidae > Pezoporus > Pezoporus wallicus. The sequence goes on along the minus strand of NW_026638457.1, from coordinate 3,746,293 downwards.
GAATTGCACATGTCTAAAGAATTATGTTTAGAATCTCTGTACTTCATGGAACAAAAGCTGCATCAGAACTACTAGGTGTAGCCATAAAATAAATTAAGGAACCAAGCAGTTTGAGTAAACTCAGCTTAAACCATGACAGCAATTCACCCTGAATAAAAACACCCTTGAACAATAACTACCTGCATAGGCTCAATTAGAAGTTTTAACACCAAAGAAACTGTTCTTAGAGCTTCTTTGACAGATAAGGTAAAAGAGTAGAGCTAGACAGACTTCCCAAAAAGTCAAAAAAATATTTGGTGCCAATAGTCCTTCTTCGCACAGTTACTTGAGGGATGTATCTTCCTGTTTCAGAAAGCGGAAATGTATTAAAAAGTACATGAAACTTCTACCTATGTCATGCAGAAGCTCCTTAAGAGTTTTGGAATATACCTTGTAAGTCAAGGAAGATGTTGCTTGTATCAAAAATATCAAATAAAAATTTTGCTTCACTTAGGTCACAACAACCCTATGCAGTGCCCCAGGCTTGAGGAAGAGTGGCTGGAAAGCTGTCTGGCAGAAAAGGACCTGGCATGTTGGTCAACAGCTGGCTGAATATGAGCCAGCAGTGTGCCCAGGGTCCAAGAAGGCCACTAGCAACCTTGCTTGTATCAGAAATAGCATGGACAGCAGGACTAACAAAGTGATAATCCTCCTGTACTCAGCACTGGTGAGGCTGCACCTCAAATCCAGTGTTCAGTTTAGGGCCCCTCCTTGCAGCAAAAACATTGAGTTGCTGAAGTATGTCCAGAAAAGGGAAAAAAAGCTGGTGAAGGGTCTGGAGAATAAGTCTTATGAGGAATAGCTGAGGGAACTGGGGTTGTTTAGCATGGAGAAAAGGAGTCTGATGGGTGACCTTACCACTTGCTAAAACTACCTGAAAGGAGGCTGAAGCAAGGTGGATGTCTCTTCCCAAACAATAAGTGACATACCAGACAAGAGGAAATGGCACAAGCTGCACCAGGGGAGGTTTAGATTGGATATTAAAAAGTTCTTCAGCAAAAGTGTTGTCAAGCATTGGAAAAGGCTGCCCAGGGAAGTGGTGACACCACTTTCCTCCATAGTAAACATGGCACTTAGGTACATGGTTTAGCAGCGAAGTGGTAGTGTTAGGTTAACAGTTGGACTCAATGATTTTAAATGTGTTTTCCCCTAAATGATTCTATGATCCTAAAGCATGCTTTTGTATCATTTTTTAAGACATCAGTGGTCTATATTGTAGAGATTAAGGGTCTTGAATACATTAAATACAAGTTAAAGTGATGCATGCGTACTGAAAATATCTTAAAAGGAATCCATATCCAATAAAGCTATGTAATTATTACCATAGGTGTATTACAAAAAGGACTGTTTAACCATTCTCAAAAATATTCTATCTGGAGCAATGAATAACTCTGGAGAAGAAATTCATCAGCATAGTAAGACTTTAGGCGGTGTGGAGGGCTTTTCTGGCACTGGAAACATTTCTCTACAAAAAGCAATGCTAATGCAGTTGGACAACGCCTCAATAGTATCATATATAAAATGACAAGGTGGAACAAAGAGTTTACCTCTGATAATGAATAAAAGCTTTCAAGCTGCTTCAGTGGGCAGGAACTGAACACTGAAGGCTGCTCATATGGCAGGATATCAGACAAAACAGGCTAAACCAAGAGATAGTTGACTCTGGAGAATTGTTTCTGAATCACAGTCCCAGGACAAGTCATAGATCAAATCTGTGGACTTTGTATCATTACTTGGTGATCTATTTGCTTTGAAGAACAAGATGATTATTTTTTTTCCAGACTGCGATAGTTAAAATGTTCAGATGTGCTCTGAATTTCCTACAAAGCTGTTTGCAGTTGAGGGAACCTCTCTAATCTATTTCAGTTCTCTTTCTCACATGGTTCATGATCTAAAGACAGGCATAAACAGAAAAAGGTTGAAAAGCAAAGAGAAAAGGAAAATGTCCTCACCCTGCCTCCTGGAAGAAAGAAGCAGGAGAAGAGAAAGGTAGTAAGGCTGGATAAGAATTACTCTATGCTTTTCTGAGGAAAAAGCCTTGCAACCTATGATCAGAACTCAGAGTTCTTACATTTTCCTACAATTGGCCCTGTCAGCAGTGCCATTACAGGTCCTGAAGAGGCCAGAAATTGAAGCACATCAGGTGGGAGAAAGGAAACAAAATGACTTATGAGAGAAGATAAAACCTACAATAGTACATCAGGACAATTTGCAATCTGAAATATCAAGAATTACATTGCTGTTTATTTTCTCACCCTCACACCTCCAAATGTCTAGGCAACAGAATTTACTTTCCAAAAAGCATGGGTTTTCCGTGGCTTTCACATTTGGGATGGTGATATAAGATCATAGAATGATTAGGGTTGTAAAGGACCTTGAAGATCATTTGGTTTGAACCTCACTGCCATGAGTCACTGACATGAGTAGGGATATCTTCCACTAGACAAGGTTGCTCAAAGCCCCATCCAACCTGGCCTTGAACACTTCCAGGGGTGGGGTAGCCACAGCTTCTCTGGGAGATCTATTCCAGTGTCTCACCCCTAAAGAACTTCTTCCTTTTAACTAGTCTAAATATACCATCTTCTAGTTTAAAGCCATTACCTCTTATCACTACTTGCTCTTATAAAAAGACCCTCTCTGGCTGTCTTAGGTACCCTTTAGTTACTGGAAGGCTGATATAAGGTTTCCCCAGACACTTCCCTTCTCCAGGCTGTCTCCACAGGAGAGGGGCTGCATACCTCTGACCACCTTACCTTTTGTTGGTAACAATTTCTGATACATTTTAGGACTCAAAGTAAGGTCTGGATAACATTTGTCTATCAGGCTTGAATTTCTACAGACAAATGTACAGTGAGTGGCCTCTGATTTCTTTTTTCCTGTGTTTTTATTCAAGTGGCAATTAGATCTTGCTATATTTTACTGTACTTTACACACTAAGAAAGACCAACTTTATTAAGACAAACTCCACCTACAATATGAATCATTAATGAATGTGAACTAATTAATGCTTATTGTGATTGGATGCAATTTTGAAAAATAATACAAATGTCAGCTTCTTGCTGGTACGTTCATTTTACCTCTACATTATATTCACACTAAGAAATACCTACATAAGGCAAATGCTTGATGGGACTATAGGTTACATAGTTCAGCCCTGTCCTGGTTTTGGCTGGGATAGAGTTAATTTTCTTCCTAGTAGCTTGTATAGTGCTGTGTTTTGGTTTTAGTCTAACACTGATCACACCCCTATATTTTAGTTAGCAAGCAGCGCTTACCATGGTCAAGGACTTTTCTGTCTCTCATACTCTGCCAAGTGAGCACACTGGCACAGGTACAGGAAGCCAGGAGGGAGCAGAGACAGGACATCTGACCCAAACTAGCCAAAGGGGTATTCCGTACCACAACATGTCATGCCCCGTATATAAACTGTGGAGAATTACCTGGAAATGACCGATCGCTGCTCGGGTTGGCTCGGTATTGTTCAGTGGGTGGTGGTGAGCTATTGTATTGTGCATCACTTGTATTAATTGTTATTTTTTTCAACTTTTCCCTTTTAGATTTATGTTCTTTCCCTTTGTTAATCCCATTATCATTATTATTTCCATTATTTTTATTTTTTTTTTGTATTTTAGTTATTAAACAGTTCTCATTCCAACCCATGGGGTTTACATTCTTTCTATTCTCCATCCCATGTGGCCTGTGGAGGGGGAAAAGAGGAAGGGTGAGTGAGCAGCTGTGTGGTAATTACTTACCAGCTGCATTTAAACCCCAACAAGCCTACCTGAGAGCTCTGTGGGGAGATAGCATAAACCCCTGTAAATATTTGGGGTAAGGCAGAAACAGATGTTGACTGTGCAAAGTATTAATTGATCCAAAGATAAAGAAGACTTTTCCTAATACCTAATTTATTTTTGATTTCTCTACTAGATTTCCTTTCAAAAACAGCTAGTGGGTACCCAATTCATATGTTAACTATATAATTCAATATTTAAATTATTGTGAATTACTAATTTTTTTTTTACTGGAAATTTGTGTATATTTCTATAATAAGAATCTGAAAAGCATTTGTACATGTTTCATCAGTATCTAAGAGCTGTAGCTGGAGACAGGTGTAAATGATAAATACGAATACCGTGATTTTGGAACATAATTATCATTTTACCACGTTATTCAGGAGTGCTTACCATCTGGTTATATGTCATAATGCAGTATAAATCTTTGCAGAAATGAAAAGTTGACTACTCCTTGTGTTTGTTTTTTTTCAGTCCCTAATGTAGAAAGAGGGGGAAAGGGTGTAAGGAATGTGGAATGGCAAACAGGAAGGCAAAAGGCATGGAAAAAGTTAAGGATGTAAAGGTAGTAGATTTCTACCACATTCTATCTCTTTTTAGCTTCATGTCTGAGCACTGAGATGCAACAGGCAGCCAAACAGCTCTTATTTGCTGGAGGAGTTATGGCTCTGACAACCCCAGAGAAAGGGGAAGGGTCAAGACAGCATAAAACCATTGCAGTCACTTTGTCCCAGTACCTAGAGAGTTGGTTGGAATGAGGCCTTTTACGTGAATTAGTTCTGCTTCATGCTCTCAGATACAAAGAGACAGAAAGTTCAGATCAAAGAACTTAATGGTGGTAAATTTATCTGAATTTCCTCTATTTAGAATTCAAATTCATTGGTGCTCTTGTTACAGCGTGTGATAATGAGTCATCTAACCTACCTAACTTCCTTGATCTTTTAAAAAATAAGTAGAACTCAATGAGGCAGAGGTGTTTTGAGGTCTTGACAAAGCATTTATCTCATTCTTAGAGACTGTGTCATTGCAGATTCAGTTCTTGTAAGTGTATGGAGCAAACACAGACTTTGCTTTACAGGTTCGCAACTGTGACAACTGTTGTTGTACATTCACAGTAGTAGTGGTCAACTGAGTAGATGTTCTTGCAGATTCAAAATAATGAATATCAACTACATATGTTTCTAGTAGTGAGGCCCAAACCATCATGATTAAAAGAAAAAAAAAAATTATCCAGTATATATATATATATATATAATTCCCTTTTTTAGTCAAAAGTTCCACATGTGTATTTATGCATGAGAGCAAGACTATATTTCTTACATTCAAATAAAACTTATCTATAAAGAGAAATAATTTTAAAACAAACTGAACATGTATCTCCGGTATCTGCTACCAATTATTTTTAAACATTATCCATATCAAAACATGGAGGCTGGGATTTAAAAATAAATAATTCTTCATTAGTCACAGTCAGTGAACACATGAGAAGCTCAGAAGTGGTGTTTCTTTCATTTTTGACTTGCAATAATTCTACCAAAAAATTGATATGTACTGCTAAACTTCGTACTGGTTTATTTGAAGAATTCAGCTAAAGGCTCTATGTGTATACATGCCCATGTCCATATACTTGTACATACATACTTATTTGTTAAACAGAAAAATGTAATTTTTCTAATACAATGTTCAAAACCAGTTTGAAAAACACACTAAAATTATACTGGTTTTATACATGCTAATGCCAAAATCATTTAAACAAATTATTTATTCTTATTGTTACTTTTATGTGGGGGGATCTGTCACTTGTACTCCAGTTGCAAGCAGTGGGAAAGTTCCCCTATAATTCCTTTCTTCACCCTTAAGAGACTATTTCTGAGATTTTGCAATGTATAGGTAGAGCTTCATGCTATTATCTTTAACAACAGGCTCAGAATTTGGAAAAGGAAGGTAAATGCTAAGGATTGAATTATTGCCCTCCAGAATTTCCTGAAGGAAGTGATAAAAAATGGCTAGGGTAAAAAGCTGGGGCAGAGGACAGGAGTGAAAAGGGCCAGCAGCATGGATCATTGTGGAGAAAAAGCAGTGAGGGATGAAATTGAAGATATCACAGAAAAGTACAGCTGGAGTATAAAAATGTATCCTGAAGAAAAGGGAAAAACCAGGCAAATGTAAGTGATGAATAGACTAGCCTACCAAATAATTCTGAGACGTGTGTCAGCTTTCCTGAATTAGTCCCCTATCTGCCTTTCACCAAGTGATTTTGAAAATTATGCATTCCCTTCAAAGCTTCAGTTTCCTTATCAGCAAAATAAGGACATAAAATATACAACTTACACAAAGAGCTTAGAAGACCTTTAATTTGTGATACAGAAACAATGACAGTAATCTACTCTTATTACTTTGTTTTTTTGACTATTTGGTATGCAAATGTTAAGTAACCGTAACTGAGAAAATTTCTATTATGGATGGTACTGTACCAAAATATCGAAAGAAAAAAATATTGATATTGAAAGGCACAGATATGAAAAAAAAATTGTACCCAGCAACTTCATCAAGAAAATATTAAAACTGTAGACTACCTATAAGCATATGTGCTGTAGTAGTTTCTTTGTATGTGAGGATAGACAGCTGTGGTACAAATAGAAGCAGGGTTGAATTAACATTATTCTTCTCAATTTCAGAACTGTCATTCAGCAAGAAAACAGACACAGGGATTTTGAGAAGAAAAGACTAAGAGACCACAGAAATCAGAGGCAATGAAAAATCTGAGCTTTTTTATCTAATAACAGCTAGTGTGAAAAGAGTATTTTTCATTAAAATAATATTTTTTTTATTTTATTCCAAAAGAAGGAAGACAGGCTTCTGAAATTTGAAAATGGTCAATAGTGACAAAAGCATCCAAGAGAAAGATAGAGAAGCTCATAACTAAGAAAAACTCCTCACTTTGAGAAGCACCACAAACCTAGAAGCAGATATAGTTTGGAATCTACTTTCACATTTCTTTCCTTCTAATTCTTGTATAATACTAAGGTTTTATTTGTTGTTGCTAATGAAATGGCTCACAAGACCTCCCAGGCATGTAATAGACTTGTGAAATTACTTCCTTTCCATGATCAGACTAGATAAGCAGATCTTAAGAAGAGAGAGCACTGAAAATTTTCTTAACTTTTTGGGTTATAAAAGGAGTTGCAATGTCATGTTTCTCAGTCCATGAGGAGGCATACAATGATCTGAAGGACCTAGTAAACCTCTGGAGACAACATTCTCGGTTTTCATCAAAACTATTTCACAGAGATGTTTGACCCTCATGGGTAACAGCATTTTCAACACACATTCCCCGTGTTCTCTGAGATTTTTACATTAGCAGGTTTTAATCTAGCAGTTACTTTGTCTGATTCCCATTTATTTTCTCCTTCAAAAAATATACTTTTGTTTTAGTATCACACAGCTCTGGCTAGGTTCCAGAGTTTTTTTAAGACAGAATTCAATAGACTGCTATATAGATAATTTATGCAGAAATTACTGTCAGTTTCATGGGCAGCTACCAAGCTTCACTGTGATTGGAACTAATAACTATTACCAAGATATGATAATTTCATTTAACATTAGGAAACCATCTGGTGCCTTCATTTCTTGTTGTATCACAATGCCATGGTTTTACTCAATCCATTCTCATTAAAACAAGACAAAGCAGTTAAAGAAAAACATACAGATAATAAATTTATCCTCTCAACCATTTTTGTGCAACACTCTTCCCCCCCCAAACTCATACTCATAGATTTTTGAAGTGAGATGGGGCTACTAAAAAGTAATCTGAGCTCCTGTATAATGAATTCTATCTGTTTCACTTGGTAGCCTCTAAGTCAAAAGCATATGTTTGGGTTATGCTGTATCCATTTTCCTCACAGTTGCTGCATGTGATGGATGAATCCAGCCAACTCTTAGATAATTGTAGCACTTATGACTCTCACTCTTGAAGTTATACACCTTATTTCTAGTTTGAATTTTGCCTAATTTTGGCTTTGAAACACTGGATCTTATTATGCCTTTTTCTGCTAGACTGAACAGTCATTTCCTGTCAAAAGCCTCATTCCCATTAAGTCATTTAGAGACTATGATCAAGTCACCTCTTAATCTTATCTTCAGCAGATTAAACAGACTGATTTTTAGCCTCTAAGCATGTTTATTTCCAGACCTACAGTAGTTCCTTCACCTTCAATGAACTCTTTCCTATTTTAAACATATTTTCAAAATGTGGTCAGCAGAACAGAACACAATAGTTCATTAAGTTTCTGTAATGTCATGTAAAATGGCAGTGTTACTTCCTACTTGAAATTTACTTGTCTATATATCAGAGAATATAATATACAACATTTAAACCTCTACTTTAACTTACTGGTAAAACATATTTTTTTTCTGAAAGGAATTTAAAATGTGACTATTGACCCTGTTTTTTTGCACACGATGCAGAAATGGGCAACTCTTCTGTCTTTTCTATCTATACTTTTCTATATTATCTACCTCCTGCGTCACTTCTGTAACTTAAGATATTTTTCTGTTAGGTTTTGTCTTCATCAGTTTCATATTCTTAAGTGATTTTTATATTATTATTTAGTAGTAGTGTCTATGAGCTGTTCAACTTTAGTAGCACCCTTGAAGGCAATTCCATTTACAGTCTTACTTTAAAATATTTTCTTGCATTTTCTTTTTCTTCATGTAATAAATTATATTCCTGAAGCAATTTGGTCATACAAAATAGAAGTATATTTTGGAAGCACACAAATACATATATACTATGTTTACCAGAATGGTAATATTCTGTATTTTTGAAACTCAACTCATTAGGTAAAATATCTAATTTTACCAGAAATTTAATGTAATAGGCTGTATAAAAATGCTTTGTTTTATCTTTCTTAGAATATTTAATTAAATAGTATTTCTTACACAGATAGCTGTAACAAATAGCATTTACATCAAGCAAATTCTAAATTCTACCTGGAAGTTGCTTCAGACACTGAATTAATCAAATGAGATTATATAGTTTCTATTTACTTCCTTTTGAAGCATGATTTTCACTTACTGGCTGAACTACAAGAACAGTTGTAGCTACTTCTAATACTGAAGTTTAGATCCATTAGGTAAACAATATAAATTAATTTACATACTTCTAGATAAGATGGTACATGTCAGTAAAATATATGAAATCATTTGGTTGCTACCCGGAACAGGAGTTCTTAACTATCAGTGCATTCTCACATCACAAAACACTTACAAAACACGATCTGTTCAGACATAAAGCCCAGAAAATGTTCCACAAAATAAACCTTAATTTGACCTTAAATATATCAACTGAATAAACAAATCCTTTGTTTTGTTCTGATCTCTTTTTTATTCACAGTGAAGAAGAATTTGTTAATGTACTACAAACAATACTAATGTATGTGATCTGACACAGTAACTTTGTTGTGTGTAAGTCTAGGTTATTCCGACTGCAAACAAAAATCTTCAATGCAGGATGTGCAATTGCTATTTCATTAGAACTAGCTTCTCTCTAACTATTGGATATAATATACTAGGTAAACACAAAATATATCTAGATGAATAGAAACAGAAGAAAGAGAGGAGAAAGAAAGACTTGTGCACAAAAGGGAGCAGCATAGGGAACAAAAAAGAGGAATTAGAGATGTGTGCATGTCTATGGGGGTATGATATAATAGGCATTACAGAAACATGGTGGGATGGCTCCTACGACTGGAGTGTTGGAGTGGAAGGTTACAGGCTCTTTAGAAAAGACAGGCCTGGCAGGCGGGGAGTTGCTGTTTATGTTATGGATAGGCTGGAGAGTATAGAACTCTGTCTGGGAACAGGTAAGCAGTCAACAGAGAGTTTGTGGGTCAAGGTTAAAGGGAGAACAGCTATGGGGGACATTATTGTGGGGATCTATTTCAGAACACCTGACCAAGAGGACACTGTGAATGAAGCACTCTATAGACACATAGGAACAGCCTCATGCTCACAGGCCCTTTTTCTCATGGGGGACTTCAACCACTCTGATTCCTGTTGGAGCAATGTTACGGCCCATCACAAGCAATCCAGGAGGTTCCTCGATGGTGTGGAAGAAAACTTCCTTCTGCAGGTAACAGAGGAGCCGACAGGGAGAGGTGCCATGCCTGACCTCGTGCTTACCAGCAGAGAGGGGCTGGTGGGAAACGTGAAGCTCCAGGACAGCCTCGGTTATAGCGATCATGAGATGGTCAAATTTGAGATCCTCAGGACAGTGAGAAGAGCGTACAGCAAGCTCACTGCCCTGGACTTCAAAAGAGCAGACATTGGTCTCCTCAGGAACCTGCTTAGTAAGGTACCATGGGATATAGCCCTAGAGGGCAGGGAGGCCCAAGACTGTTGGTTGATATTCAAGGATCACCTACTACAAGCTCAGGAGTGTTGCATCACGACTAGAAAGAAGTGCAGCAGGAGGGCCAGGAGACCTCCTTGGATGGATAAGGAGCTGTTGAGGAAAATTGAAAAGAAAAAAGAGGCTTGTGAAAGGTGGAAGCAAGGACAGGAGGCCTGGGAAGAGTACAGGGATGTTGTCCGGGAAGCTAGGGACCAGGTTAGGAAAGGTAAGGCCCAGTTAGAATTAAACTTGGCTAGGGACATAAAAGATAACAGGAAGGGATTCTGTAGGTAAGTAGTGAATAAAAGACAGACTAGGGACAAGTTAGGCCCCTTCTGGAAGCTATGAGGAGAACTGGCTACCCCTTTGCCTCGGTCTTCACTGGAAAAGGCTCTGACCACACAATCCAAGACTTGGAGGGCAGACATAGGGACTGTGAGAATAAAGACCCTAGGCCCACTGTAGGAGAGGATCTGGTTAGAGACCATCTCAAGAACCTGAATGTACACAAGTCCATGGGACCTGATGAAATCCATCCGCAGGCCCTGAAGGAGCTGGCAAATGAAGTTCTGAAGCTGCTGGACATAGTATTTGAGGAATCATGGCAGTCGGGTGAAGTTCCCAACAGGAATGAAAAAAGGGAAATATAACCCCCATTTTCAAGAAAGGGAAAATGGATGACCCAGGGAATTACAGACCAGTCAGTCTCACCTCTGTGTCTGGCAAAATCTTGGAGCAGATTCTCCTGGTCCACACAAAAAATGCCAAGGTGCTTGGTGACAGCCAGCATGGCTTCACTAAGGGGAAATCCTGCCTGACCAGTTTGGTGGCCTTCTATGATGGAGCTACGGAACTGGTGGAAAGGGGTAGAGCAGCTGATGTCATCTACCTGGACTTGTGCAAAGCGTTCGACACTGTCCCACATGACATGCTTGTCTCTAAATTGGAGAGACATCAATTTGACAGATGGACCACTCAGCGCATAAAGAACTGGCTGGATGGCCGCACACAAAGAGTTGTAGTCAATGGCTCAATATCCAGCTGGAGACCAGTAACGAGCGGTGTCCCTTAGGGACCAGTGTTGGGACCAGTCTTGTTCAACATTTTTGTTGCTGACATGGACAGTGGGATTGAGTGAGCCCTCAGCAAGTTTGCTGATGACACCAAGCTTTGGGGTTTGGTTGATACGCTGGAGGGAAAGGATGCCATCCTTGACACACTTGTAAGTTGGGCTGATGCCAGCCTCATGAAGTTTAACCATAACAAGTGCAAGGTCCTACAGCTGGGTCAGAGCAATCCCAGGCACAGCTACAGGTTAGGCAGAAAAGAGATTCAGAGCAGCCCTGCAGAGAAGGAGTTGGGGGTTCTGGTCAATGAAAAAATGAACATGAGCTGGCAGTGTGCACTCGTGACCCAGAAAGCCAACTGTATCCTGGGCTGATTCAAAAGGAGCGTGACCAGCAGGTTGAAGGAGGTGATCTTTCCACTCTACTCTGCTCTCGTGAGACCTCACCTGGAGGATTGTGTGCAGTTCTGGTGTCCTCAACATAAAAAAAACATGGAACTCATTGGAACAAGTCCAGAGAAGGGCCATGAGGATGATCAGGGACTGGAGCTCCTCCCGTATGAAGATAGGCTGAGAAAGTTGGGGCTGTTCAGCCTGGAGAAGAGAAGGCTGCAAAGAGACCTCATAGCAGCCTTACAGTATCTGAAGGGAGCCTATAGGGGCGCTGGGGATGGACTATTCATTAGTGACTCTAGTGGTAGGACAAGGGGTAATGCGTTAACACTTAAACAGGGGATGTTTAGCTTGGATATAGGGAAGAAATTCATTACTGTGAGGGTGGTAAGGCACTGGAATGGGTTGCCCAAGGAAGTTGTGAGTACTCCATCCCTGGCAGTGTTCAAGGCCAGGTTGGACAGAGCCTTGGATGGCACATTTTAGTGTGAGGTGTCCCTGCCCATGGCAGGGGTGTTGGAAATAGATGATCTAGAGGTCCTTTCCAACCCTAACTATTCTATGATTCTATGATTCAGTATATCCATATGCAAAGAGGAAAACATCCAGAGAAGGAGAAATATTCTGTGTGCTTAAAACCCCCACAGATTATGCACATATAAAAAAAAGGAAAAAGAATAAATAAGAGAGAAAACTAAGGGTGGGGAGAAGGAAAAATAGATATTAAGAAGATACAGAGAAAAGTGGTTCTGGCAACAAGACAGAAACAATCTACTAATTTAAAGTTGCTTCCTGATATTTCAGAATCCACAGTTGACGTAAAAAATAGAAAAAGTTCAATGGTTTTTAACAAATAAAAATGAAACTGAAGTTTTGGATTGTTTTCTGGTAACTCAATAAATGTGTCATCTCCTTGTGGCCTTAAAATAATAAATAAATAATTTAAGCTCTTTTAAAAACCTCTGTCTTCAAAATTTCTATGTTGTTTCTTTTAACTGCCTCACATATTTCCTGACATCAAGAGACCTCTAACAGATTAGTTACTTCTATTAAGTTCATCCTTTTCCAACATGTATTCTGGAGAAAATACTCAGAACCTTCCCAATGCTATACCTTTGCAGCAGTATGCTATAGGTTAAGCAGCCTAAAACAATCCAATACACAGAAGTTGAATTGATTTGGATGACATGTTTTAGTGTGAAGTGTCCCTGCCCATGGCAGTGGGGTTGGAACTAGATAATCTTAAAGTCCTTTCCAACCCTAACTATTCTATGATTCTATGATCCTATGATTTTTATTTCCAAGCAGAAGCTGAATCCATATAACTTTTATAAAAAATGGAAACTATGTATACACTTCAATTAGCTGTAAGGCAGTAAGATTAAATAGTGACTATTTAGCCTTGATAGCTAAACAGATTTTATACTGTCTGAATTTGATGAGAGGAACTGATAACACATAACACATTCTTCAATTTATGCACCAGTTTACAAGTTACCTTGGATCTCAACTTGTCTAATTTCAAATGCCAGTGTAAGGGACACAGTAAAGCTTTAGGTGACCGCATAATAGCTCAAAAAAAAAAACCCAGAATACACTAGCTAGAAGTCTTCAAAATGTACCAAAGATCAGACAAATATTGGTAAACACCTCCTTGTTTGGAAGATTTGAGACACCTCTGTGTTATTAGACATGAGTTTGAGAACAAACCATTCTCTCTCTAATACATCTAATTTATCGCCACTTAAATGACTGATGAAGTTAGAGAAGATTCCTCTCTAATTCAGCAGCATATTTCAGTATATTAAAAATGGTATTATTTTAGTATCATATTAAAATGACTAGACAAGCTGGCAGAATCTGAGCTTTTTTATGTGAACCCCAAATTTCATTCAAAAGATTCTCAAAAATACGAAGCCCTAAACGTTTTTCTCAGGCCAGTAGCTAAAATTCTTAATGTAGTCCGTTTGCTTAAAAAAAAAAATCCTCAAAAAGTGATTTTCAGCTGCTTTTGATGTCAGCAAGAACCGTATCTCTTGCTTCTTAGCAATGTGTACAAGTCACCCCTCTGCAATTGGACACAGCATCTTTTCAAAAAAGAATATAAAGCTTACCTTGAAGAAAGTCATGGTTGCTCCATCTTCAACTGTCCCATACTCTATCTTTGTCTGCTTGGCCAAATCATCAGCAGAATCAATAGGGGATTCCATACGTTCGACTGTCAGAAAGGCGGCTAGGTTAGCAGTATACGAAGAAATGATGATAAGTGTGAAAAACCACCAAATGCCTCCCACTATCCTGGTGGAGAGGGCTTTGGGCATGAGCTCTGAACCTAATGAAAACCAGGGGAGAAAAGTGAAACCAATGCACAGACAATAATAAGTGTTCAGCACTTTTTGCCACAGTGGGGAGGTGGAATCACGGTGCAAAAAAATCTTTAGCCTACAGGCTTACATATACTGCTTGTACAAACACACACAACTGAAATGAAAAATAAGGATTGATTACACTTATAAACACAGACCTTTTTAGGGCTGTGGGAATCAAAACATAGAAATGGGAGATTCAATGATCAGTGCCTCTTAAAATTTATAAGAATATACATATCAACATGAAAAAAGCAGTTACTTGAACTGGCTTTCCAGAAAAATTGTGAATGCTCCCTCTCTGGCAATGGTCAAGGCCAGGCTGGCTGGAGTCTTTGGTGACATGGTTTAGTGCAAGGTGGCCCTGCCCATGGCAGCAGGGTGGGAACTAGGTAATCTTAAGGTCCTTTCCAACTGTAACTATTCTATGATTCCATGATTCTATGATTCTATGAAAAATCTTGTCTGGATTGAGCCTCTTAATATTGAAGCATTTGTATAGTTCTTCATCATCAAGACACTATACAAATATTAAGTACTTCGTAAAAAGTCACTTAAGTAAGTAAAAGCTACTGATGAGAGGACCAGGTACAGAACAAAACTATTTAGTATCTGAAATATGAATTCCGAAATCTTTTATAAATATGCTTTTGACTTTTGCCATTAACATTGCTGTAAAGGTTTGCCCATTAACTGCTTATATAAAAAAAAACATCTCCCATCTCTACAGGTAGCCCCACAATTACAGATAAACATGGGTGGCTATGCCAAACACTTACTTTGATAGAGCAGCAATGAAAAAATTAGACTGCTAAGCATAAACTAGATAAAGATAGATTATAATGCATTGCTGGAGTTGCCTGCTCATGGCACTAAAGAACGGAGGGGAGAGACAGCTACTGTATAATAATTTGCATAATTATTAACTCTAATTTAGAGTCTAATGAGACAATCTGAAGCACATAAACTCCTCTTGTGCCTAATTACTAAAAACAGGAAAAAATAAAATTCAATGGAATTTACAACTGCAAATATTTATCATAAATGAGCATGCATGGATTTTTTTCTGTAACATTTTAACTGAATTGAATGAAATTTCTGATAATGTTGAATAAACAATTTCAAGCTTCACTGCAAGAATTTTACATAAGATCTTTAAGAAGTAGCTGGAAACTTGCTTTCAAAAAAACAGTTTCACCATATCCAGTATACTATTATACCAAAATGATCCTTTTTTGTTAATTGCTTAATATGTTTGATTTTAAATCTCCTGGGTAAAATGGAATGAAGGCAAGATGGACTATTTCATTTCTGTTAAATTTTAGTATTTATATTTAATTGTTTAAGGAACTGGTCCAGCAAGGTAACACATCTTCATATAAATGAAAGATTATGCCAAACTTCCAAAGTCAATGCCAAAAAAAGAACAGAAGAAGAGGGAGGGGGAACAAAAGAAAAGGAAAAAAGAAGTGGTATCATAACTGGACTATCGTATTCAAAAACAGCCCATCTTACCCTGCAGTTCATCTTACCCTTGCTGTTTCAAACAAAAAAAAGCTGACAGACTTGGACATGACAGCCAACTCCAGCGCCAGACTCTGCCTAGAATTCTGCAAGGAAAAAAGTAAAAAAGTACCTTTCTGATGTAGTTGCTCCTAGGCCCTGCTAGTCAGACACTTAGACACCATAACACTAACAGATTTCCCAATATAGCCCACCATCATCAGCTCTTAAATTGTTCTTGTTTCATTTAAAAAGCAATACCAGTAAAGTCAGATAGGACTAGGAAGAAAAGAAGATTGGAAACATTTGCCACAGTTGCCCCAATTACCACAAGTTCATACCTTACCAAGGACTGAAAACGAGTGTCACCTAGGCCTGTGAAACAGAGCCTGGTTAGGGGCTGACTGTCATGTACCCAAGGTAACGTCATGTCCAGCACTATATCCCACAGTTTCCTGGGAGTGAGGGGTGTCAGCAAGACATGTATGAGTTCCCTCTATCATGTATCCTCCAGCACTAAGCAAACGTTTTGTAAAGAAGCAGCACTTAATAAGTTAATGTAAGTATAGGCCCAAGCACTATTATATTGTTTTTAACGGAAAGTTATTGCCATTAGGTGAATAAAACGCCGTTGTATAAAACCCTGCTTTTAGATGTCTTAAGTTCTTGATAATTTTTTTTAAGCAATTATCTAAATCAAGACTGATATATAATCCTTAGAACAGTGCCTTTGAAAATTTA